>NC_142932.1:102690134-102710134 GCF_046866305.1 Octopus bimaculoides | reverse complement strand
TTTCATAAGTTTGTCCTAAACATCCATGCTTGCTTTCAAATTTTTAGTTAGTTTTTGTTTCATACGTTATGGATAATGTAAGGCTTTCTCTTCTCCAAACCCGAGTTATTCAGGTGGTTGAAAATAATTGGGAATGTGTATCATATATGATGCATGGTCACCAGAGAAATATAACCTCTGTATCACATGATACACAGGACAGGCAACGCGTTAACCATTCTTCTTGCTTTGCGCAGGATAAACATTTGTAGGTTTGGCGGATACTACAATCTCCTTTTACTGTGACTTTGTATACCTTGTGATGTACATTAAGGCTGCCTTGTAACAAGTATTCACTTCTCGGGCCATCTTAAATATATTTTGTTGTTGCAGTGCAGCTCTTTGTTGTCGTTGATTAGATCAAATACATTTCAAAAGCTGCTTCTGTCACTATTAGCTAATTTATATACAGTCCTCCAGCTTTCCGCGACACCATTGGTTGTTCGGTCAGTATTAATCTATATCGTTTGACTGATTTTCTGTCAGGCATTCGGCTTGGCTAGCTGTCACTGATGATTCGCAATACGGTGAAATCACGTGATACGGTAGTGCAATCCACCGTTTACTGACAGAATGTCGTCAACCGATAATGAAATTTAGATGCTTTTTAGTATTAGTCGTCTACACAAAATTTTTTTGTTTTGGTACGTTCACTGCAATCTAAGGCGTTATAAACCCATTCGTGTTAGGTTGAGCGTTCTAATTAATATATGCTACAAATACTGCTTCTGTCACCAATGACTAATTTATATATTATTTATTTGAAATACATGTCGTTTAAAGTAGGCGCAGATGTGAAAGAATTTTTGGTGTGATTAAATGTGTCACTTCAACAATACATTTTTTCAGGTTCAATTTAATGTACACTAACGTTAACACACTTTAATATTAGTATTAAAAAAAAAGAAACAAAGAAAATCTCCCAAGTTTATAATCCAGAGACGCCATCTATCATATTTTGGTAAGTACGGAGTTTATGCTTTATTGAGGAGGTCTAACTATATCGAAACATGCACAGAGTTGTCTTCGCACATAATTAAAGTAATAGTAGCTACTGAGTCAATTTTCTCCTCAAAACCCAACATTAGTATTTCTAATTAGATATTTGATGCTCTGCATTATATATGTTCACGTCTACTTAACTCCTGATTTTTATATTTATGGCGTCTCTGAGAAATTAACTTCAGCGAGCTGTTCTTTTTTTTTCTATACAAGATATCTTTGATGTTTAAATGCAAGACTCAATGATGTATGTCTATACACACATGTACACGCCCATGGAAACACACACGTATACACACACACACACACACACTGATATATATATATATGTGTGTGTGTGTGTGTGTGTGTGTGTGTGTGTGTGTATGTGGGTGTGTGTGTATACATACACACGCACACACATACATGTGCGAAGGCACGCACACAAACGTACTTTCTCGTTAACACGACGCATATATACCCCACAGTGTACGCCGTAATCATTATTAGCGAGATATTTTTAAATGACTAAAGTACTCAACAATATTCATCTAAATTATATATTGCCTGGAGCTATGACATTAAGTCGACACATAGCACGAATAAAGAGAAAGTGTCAAATTTTGATATAAAGAGAATATGAGTGATGTCACCTTGCATCATGTCTTTTGGTACGGTTCCTGTGATCAAAGACATGAGGGTATCAGTCACGTTCAGGTAGAAAGAAAACTACCCGGATAATGGAATACATTGCTATGATATATATACATGGATAGATATACATATATGAATATATATAAATAAATAAATAAATAAATAAATATATATATTTCTATATATATATATATATATATATATATATATATATATATATATATATATATATATATATATATATATATACATATATAGATAGATAGACACACACACACACACACACACACACACACACACATATATATATAAATTACGGAGATGTACTTGCATAGCAAGTGACCTGATCTGAGATCGTGTGCTGGAACGAAAACAATTGCAGCGTGGAAGGTGTTTATAAGCCATTTAAAATAACACACAAAAGCCGTCAGATTCACTTCAACATTTAAATTTAATACATATATATATATATATATATATATATATACACACACATAATATATATATATATAGATAGATACACACACACAATATGAGAAGTTTAGTTCACTTGTGATCTAAACGAATAAGTACACTGGGAAAGTGCTACAGTAGGTCAACCGTTAGGTTTCAAGATCACAGCTAAAGCTGAATCTAGGGATTCGTGTTAGTGTTCCGTTATAGCTGGTATATATTATATTAGAGGAAAAATCAAAACCAAGGCAGAACGTCCTATCTCAAATCATTTAGAACGAGTATCTTCAAATTAAATTACTTTAAATGATTGAGATACTCATTCTGCTTTAATTTTGATTTTTCCTCTGATATAATATAATGTAATATAATATAATATAATATAATATAATATATATATATATATATATATATATATATTCTATTTTAGTGCCTTATTAATTTAACACACTCACCGGTCTGATTTCCATTCATTTACTTATTATTTTTACTAAAATTTTCGTTGCGTCTTGCAACCTTTTCAATAGTCGTTGACTCTGTCTTTTATCGAAACTCAGTTGACCGATAACGAAAAGTTATTTTTCCTGAATATGTACCGCTGAAATTGGGATACCACCAATATTACTATTTTACTGTATTTGATGTTATAAACCGTGGATTTCATCCCCATAAAGGATGGAAGCCAAAGTTCACTTTACCATAAATGGAAGTAACTCTATAACTATCTAGAACTATCACAGCATACGTTTTGTCCAACGCATAAATTTTGTTTGGATATTTCTCGTGTGCACATTTCCCTTCTTACTTAATTTTATGTCATAATGATTTGGTCAACTCAAAGCTATAGTAAAACACACTTTACCAAAGTACTGTCGAGTAACAGTATCGAAATGAACTTCTTAATCATACCATTATTTATGTGCCAAAGTATCTTTATAAATCATGACGAAAACTATTTTCATGTTAAATATTCTCTATAGATAGACAATATCGATTTCTCAGTTTGGCACGTGGTCACGCATTTGTAGGAGAGGTGTATAGCCAATTGTATCATCATAGTACATGACTGGTACTTGTCGTAATGAACACTGAGGGGTGAGAAGCCAAACTGAAATAAGTACAATCTGAATTTATAAACTAAATAAACTGTATTTGATATTGTATAAATCACTCAATATAGTCTTCTCCTACTTCAGTCTCTCGCCTACCTTCTATAGATAGAATATATATCAAAAAGTATCACACGTCACAAGTCTGATGAGTTGTTCTGCTGAATTCAAATATGGTTAATGCAGCTTTACAAGGAAATATCCAACTTAGTCATACATATACAGAGAGTCACACTGACACATACTTCAAAGTATTCCTACTTTCACTCAGATACTCATATACATTACTCTTTACTCTTTTACTTGTTTCAGTCACATGACTGCGGCCATGCTGGAGCACCACCTTTAGTCAAGCAAATCGAACCCAGGACTTATTCTTTGTAAGCCTAGTACTTATTCTATTGGTATCTTTTGCCGAACCGCTAGATTACGGAGATGCAAACACACCACCATCGGTTGTCAAGCGATGTTGGGGGGACAAACATACACACAAACATACACACACACACATACATATATATGACAGGATTCTTTCAGTTTCCGTCTACCAAATCCGCTCACAAGGCTTTGGTCGGCCCGAGACTATAGTTGAAGAAACTTGTCCAAGGTGCCACCCAGTGGGAATGAACCCGGAACCATGTGGTTGGTAGGCAGGCTACTTACCACACAGCCACTCCTGTGTATATATATATATATATATATATATATATATATATATATATATATATATATATATATATATATATATATATATATATATATATATATATATATATATATATATATATATATATATATATATATATATATATATATATATATATATATATATATATATCAGACACCATGATTAATCGCTGACCAAACACCATTCAATTTTTTTTCTCCGTGTTTTTCTCCTTGTTTTCTCCGTATTCTTTCTGTTGAAGAGCGTAGCTCGAAACGTTAAAGACTTTCTGTATTCCCGAGCGTCAAACTAATACATCATTTTGTTGTTTACACCACCTGTCCTCGTCTGTTGGTGTTTTTTTTCGTACATTCTCCCATATATATATATATATATATATATATATATATATATATATATACGTGTGAGTGCGCGCGCGCGCGAAACGTTTAAGACGGCTAATACAATGCATGGAAATAAAGGATCGGTTCGGCAAAAGTAACAGAGAGAATAAGCACTAGGCTCACAAAGAATAAGTCCTGGGGTCGATTTGCTCGACTAAAGGTGGTGCTCCAGCATGGCCGCAGTTAAATGACTGAAACAAGTAAAAGAGTAAAGTGATCTTTTGTAAGTGACCATATTTCTCAATTTGAATAAGCCAGGAACCAAGCAATACTCATGTGTGCGTGTGTGTATGTGTGTGTGTGTGTGTGTGTGTGTGTGTGCGTGCGTGTGTGTACACACACACATATATATATATATATATATATATATAGTTGATCCCCACCAAACGAAGAAAAACACAAGAAAAAAGCAACAACGCGAGGACGTGGTACATGCAAAGTATTAGCAGACGCTCAGGGAAGGAAAGAAAGGTAGCTTTACGTTTCGAGCAAAGCTCTTCTTCAGAAACAGGAGACAGAAGAAAGTCCAAGAGAAAAGGAAGACGGAGGAAAAAACTCGACAACGATCCACATATGGTTATACACACACAGGCACACACACACATACACACACACACACACACACACACTCACATACACACACATGTATATAGTTATAAAAGTAAATAAAGTTGGAAAAGGCACAAAAGTATATTTTAGAGAATGTTTAATATTTTTGTTAAAATGAGTGATTTAAAATATAACCGGTTTCGATCTATCCATCTTATCAAATATTACAAAAAATTTTTTCGGAAGTCAGTGAGAAAAATAAATTGAGGTTTAACAGTCCGTACCCATGCTTTAGTGCAAAATATTACTTTACAATCGCTCCTTATATATGTTTTGTCTATGTACGTTTGGAGAGGGATTCAAGAGTTCAAATTTCAGGAATTCTATTGAAAAGGAGTTTTTTGATTCCGGTTCAGGAATCGAAACTACAGTCTTGCGATCATGAGTGTAATATCCTAACTGCACACACACACACACATATACGTGTATAGGACATAGTATAGAAGTGTGTGTGTGTGTGTATACACACAAGTAGAGTATTTTTTGCTGACACAAATATATACATACGCATAGACATACATATATACATACGTAACTGCATGGGAACAAGCAGGCATACCTAGGCACAAAACTAAGTCACGCAAGATATTAGTCAGTCGTAAGGTTAGGATGAACACCACTGGTTCACTGTTACCTTCATGTTGCTAAACTAATGTACATTGAATGATATCGCCAACGACCGACAATTTTTTTAGAAGATTGCTACAGATCTAGAGTGATCTTGTCGAATTTTTTTTTTACACCTAATGTGTAATTCTCTTTATGATGGTGTTCTGAGCCAGACACGACGCTCCAATGACTTGAAAGCTTCTGTTGCTTCTATCAGACGTATATCTAGATATTTCATCATCAAGGGAATAGAAATTGCTGAATGCATGACCTGAGTGAGTAAAGTTTCAATGATTTGCTTTCTAGTGCCATCCACACAAATCATTGGTGGTCTAATGTGTAGTTTCCTTGAGGCTGGTTTAAACATCACCATTGACTTATCGAGGGTGAGAGTTAGGTCAGGCCTTTTGTAAATAGATAAACGAAAAGAAAAGAAAAAACACTAGAACGAAACAACGGTCCATTTTATGTTGAATATCCGATGCCAGGAAATAATTTTAAACCAAACGAACAATTATACATGCATGTATGCAAATACTAGTTCAAACACACACACGCACGCACGCAAGCACGCACACACACACACACACACACACACACACACACACACACACACACACACACACACATCACACACACACATCACACACGCACACAACATTTTCAGAAGGAGAAGGGTGGCAATGACTTCGACGTTTCCGCATGCAAGCCTTCTAAATTGTGGCGAAGGCAACTAACCTAGGAGATAAAGGATTCTAATAGAAAAGCCCGAGGTATATTTCTAATTGAATATATATCAAACATTTGCACTAACTCTCTACTATCAGCAATTACCATGAGCGTAGCTGGTCCTACAGAGGCCTTTACACCTGAAAACAATTATCCGTGTGGGTAGTCTAACATCTAGACCGGTGGATCCTGATACATCGAGATCAGCGGGAGAATCCGCTATATATATATATATATATATATATATATATATAAATATATCATAGACTGTCAGCTCGATAGACGACGTATGAAGGTTCGACAATTTCTTGCTGAACAACCACACAGACGATTTGTTTATAGTGATCGAATGTTTGTGTTTACATAAACTCACTCCATCTATGAAATCAACTTTACCTGAACAGGTGCACCGTGTGCCACATGTCACATGACAGAATGATCGCAGAGCAACATGAAATGAAGTGCTTTGCTCAAGAACAGAACGCAACGCCCGGTCTAGGAATTGAACTAACGATCTCGTAATCGTGAGTGCAACATCCTAAGCACTAAGCCATGTGCCTTCACACACAAGCACATATATAATCTATCTATCTATCTATCTATCTATCTATCTATCTATCTATCTATCTATCTATCTCTATCTATCTATCTAGATAGAGAGAGGGAGTGGATCCTCTCTTCCCCTCTTTCTCCCTATATATATATATATATATATATATATATATATATATATATATATATATATATATGAGGTCGCATGGCCTTGTGGTTAGGGTGTTGCACGAGCGATTGTGATTTCAATTCCTAGACTGGATAGTGCGCTTTGTGTTCTTGAACATAACACTGCATCGCACCTTGTTCTGTGATCACTTCGACCCGTGGCACACGGTGCACCTGTTCAGACAACATCGATTTGTTGGAGAGAGTGAGGTGAAGTGCGGCACGAACATTTGATCACTATAAAGAAATCATTTGTGCAGGTCGTTCGGCAAAAAAGCTGAACACTCATACGTCGTCTTCGCCGGGAGAGTCCATCACACATAAACACACACACACACACGTGTTTATACATATATAAATATTTTAGAACGTATATTATTGCAATATATAAATAAACGCACCCATTGTATATGTGTGTGTATACATAAGTCTGGGTGTAGATATAAGCATGTTTGTGTAAATACTAATGTTCAGAAAGCTGGATACATATACATGTGATTTTATCGGCATGTTTGTTTTATTTGCATTTGTTCCCCCCTTTTCCCCCCCTTCATTTGATTAAAATAAAATTCACTTTACATAGCATGAACTTAATTTCAGTTGACTAGTAACATAATAAGAATGTACTCAGATAACTTTTAGGTATACATAGGAAACAGCGTAGCATAAATTAAAAAAAATTATGAAATGTGAAGGAAATAAAAAGCGGAAGAGAAAAAAAAAACGAAAGAGAAAAACAAAGAGTAAAGTGAAATAAAGTGAAAATAAAAGATAAAATAAAATCATGTATAGATATGAAAATTTAAGAGAACAAAGGTGCACAACCTGAAAGTAAGTAACAAGGACTGTTGTTAAAAAAATCAAGGTCAAAGAGTATGTATACAACGAGCATATATGTTTGTGAGCTCAAGAGAAAGAAAGAAAGAAAAAAGAGAAATATAAATTGAAACCATTATAAAACTTGCCATTAACTAAGTTTCAAACTGTTGGAGAGGAGATGTATCAGTGACTAGATGGGACTATTGCGACAAATGTTTTAACACGTTAAGAAATGAATGAAATTTAACACGGCTTTTTCTTATTTCATATGGCTAAATCACTCTTTCCTCCATATAATTGTCAAGCGAAGAACTCCCACACACACACTAACTCATGCATACATATACATACATACATACATACATACATACGTACGTACATACATACATACATACATATATACGTACATACATAAATAAAAAATACCCTGTTGTTGACGTTGAAATTCCAATGAAAGAGCCTTCGATCTACATTAAAAACCGGGTCTTTCTCTATTGACACGAAATCTTAAAATAAAACTGAACAATGACATACACACACACACACACACACACACACACACACACACACACACACACACACACACACACACACACACAAATAGATGTGAATATATGTGTTCCTTTTCTTGAACGCATTGTTTTAATAGAGGCTATTGACATTTAGTTTTAATACTTTGAGTTCCTTAACTGTAGTGGCTTTACCATCTTTCTCTGAACAGATAACACCAGTATTAGTTTGTACTTGCACATGTGCGCCCGCTCACACACAGAGTGTGTGAGTGTGTGTGCGTGTATATCGTACATGCACTCATATATATATATATATATATATATATATATATATATATATATATATATATATATATATATATATATATATATATATATATATATATATATATGTATATATATGTATATATATATATATGTATGTATATATGCGTGTGTGTGTGTGTGTTTGTGTGTGTGTGTGTACTGCGAATAACTGAAATGGTATGGTATATGACAACCGTAAAATCACTGGTTTGCATTCTATCATGTTACAATTATTTCTCAATCGCCAACACTCATATATATATATATATATATATATGTATATATATATATATATATATATATATATATATATATATATAGTAACAAACTGAGGCAAAGCAATCCTTCAAAGGGGTGTGTTAAACATCCAATTCACTGGTACGTCAGTTGGACACCATATAAATATTGGTATAATTCAATTATAATGATAAATTAAATATAGAGATATACTATTGACAATCTAATAATTTATTTATATTACAATATTACATCAAATACTATGAATATAATATATAACATAACATAATATTATATAACACAAATAATTATAAAAACCATAAAAGGCCAACAAGTTGTTTCGACATATATATATATTTTCTGATATACATAATCACAGTTCCATTATATATATAGAGTCACTTCAGGGTCATGATTTTAAAAAAGACGAAATTCCGTGTTAAAAGACGGCTGGATTGTAAAAACTAATTCAAATGTCTATGTACTATGAGCGCGAGCGTTAACTATTCAATCATACATCAAATACAATTAAAAAACAAAACACTTTAACAGACGATACAATCAAGTTAAGTGCAATCCACAACCATCAAAATTCACTTCATTACATCTCAAACACAAACCCTTTCGTGTCCAAGATAGTCGCTCGTCACCACAACATACAACAATAAGATATGTGTGTATATAAATGTATATAATTAAGTATGTAAGTGTTCTACGTATAACTGCAACAAAAAAATATATGAACAATTACATCTTCAATACAACAACTCTTTTATCTATTTAAATTAACTGGTATAAAAAAATTATTGTTTAAACTAACTAATTATAATCTATATTTATTATTTTCTCGGAGGGATAATTCCGTAGAAGATATGAATAGAAACCTAATGAAAATTTCTCTCTTTGTTTACTTAATCTATCGCAGAGAGAATTCCGTAATAAGTGTTAATATATACTTAAGACTGTAAATGCGATAACTAAAATACCCCATAGATATATATATTTTTTAGGCTACAGCAATGGAAATCAAATTTACTAATTATTTTAGGGATAACCAGATTTGAAGTTACTTAAATAATTATTGTTATTCGCACACCATGGAAGGGAGAATTTAGTGAATTGACAGAAATCATCAATACAGACCTAACAAGCACTGTTCTCGACGAACTAATCTATATTATTATTTACAAAATGAGGGACCATATATGGTGCATATCCAAACTCTATCAATACTTTCAGAAGAAACAAACAACATCGTTGTAATAAAAATACAATTTATAAACTATACAATACTATAATAATTATTATTTTTGGTTATTACATTTATTTAGTAAGTCAAATGAAACTATTTTTTATAGTCTTTTTTGTACATGGCGCAAAAGATTGTGCAGCAGCTGACCTGGCTACACCAAGCACAAACAAGGAACCTTGCCCACCACTGCGCAAGACCACCACAGTCAACAGACATGGGATGGCCTCCCCTAACGCCTGCACAGTCATCACGCCAATATTTTTACTAAATATTGGGGGCCTGTTGCATTATAATAAAAGCAAAATTTCTTTCCTGAGAGACCTTGCTGCATGCAATCAAGCCCTATGCATAGCACTTATGGAAACTCACCTCGGCCCTGATATAGAGGATGCAGAAGTACATGTACCAAAATATGTCATACTGCGAACAGACAGAAGGGAAAGGAGCCATGGTGGAGTTGCTGTATACATCCGTGACAACCTCACACCCCAGGTCTTACTGTCATACTCAAATTCGGTATGTGACACTCTAATTGTATACATAATACAACATAATATATTCATATGCAATACATATTGCCCATCCGATGCTCCAAACCACATAGGCAAATTTGAAGATTGCTTCACTAGAATTAAAGAAATCCTCATGAAATTGGAACACCACGTGACCATATTGCTTATGGGTGATTTAAACTTCCCCAACGTCAAATGGCCCGAAGGTCTCATACTCTCAGGAATGACTCATCGCAAGCAAGCACAGGTGGAGTCCCTGCTCAACCTCACCAATGCCCTATTCATGGAGCAAGCTGTTCTCAGACCAACTAGAGCGAATAACATTCTGGATCTCTGCTTCACGAACAATATGGACATCATTCTTGATGTGAAAGTGACGCCGACATTAGTCTCGGATCACAACATAATAGAGCTGTCTATGTTTGAGCCGAAAGTAACTAGAGACATACAGCCTAAAGGAAGCACCCGAAATCTCTCCAATCTGAATTTCCACAAAGTAGACTGGAAATCGATCCAGAAAGAGATCCTCAGAGACGATTGGCCAAAATGTCTCTCCACATCAGACATTGACATGAAACTAGAATGTTTCATGTCTATTGTGCAAGCCATATGCCAGAAATATGCCCCAGAGCACAAGGTCAAAACAAATAGGAACAAGATTCCAAGGGAGAGGAAGATCCTCATGAGACGACGGACGAAAGTTGCAAATCGACTCAACCAGCATCCCAAAAGTAGCGAAAGGTCCCGCCTAAAAACGACACTGATGGAGATTGAAAAAAGGCTGCAACAATCCTATGTGAGGGAGAGAGCAGATCAAGAAGCCTGGGTTATAAAAAAACATTAAGTCAAACTCAAAGGCCTTCTTTCATTACGCGAAAGAAACAGCCTCAGTACGCTGCAAGATTGGATCCCTCTTCGAAAAGGATGGCTCCCTCACAGACAGTCCAAATAGGATCAGTGAGTTGCTGAATGACCAGTTCAAAAGTGTCTTCACCACTCCGCTGGAACACAGACAAGTGAACGAACCAGTGGATTTTTTTGCTGCCTCACCTATAACCAGCGAGGCAGTTACGATGGAATACATCGACATTAGCGAAGAAGATATACTACTAGCTATAGCTGAAATGGACACAAACTCAACTGCTGATCCTGATGGTTTCCCAGCAATCCTCCTTAAATCGTGGAAGCATGCCCTGGCAAAACCCCTCTAGATCTTCTTCCAGAGCTTTCACGCAAATGACAGACTGCCAAGCAAGCTGAAGGAGGGAATAATATGCCCAATCCGTAAAGGGGGAAGCAGAGTAGATGCCAAAAACTGTAGGCCTATCTCTCTGACTTCACACATCAGTAAAGTCATGGAAAGGATAGTCAGAGGAAAACTAATCGAATTCCTTGAAGAAAATAACTTGCTGAATGATACCCAATATGGCTTTCGACCAGGTAGGAGCTGCCTGACCCAGCTCTTACAACATTATGACTGGGTGTTGAGGCAGTTACGGCGCCCCATTTGTCCGATGTACAAAGAATGGGAGAGAGAGCAGGAGATGCAATAGATGATGTTGGTAGACGTGATATTGAAGGAGTCGGTGATGCGATAGGGTCGATGATGGGTGCCGGTGAGGAGGGTGGTGTCGGAGAGGTAAGGGCAAAACACACACGCACACACACACACACACACACACACACACACACACACTCACACACACACACATATATACGCGTGTGTGATGTATATGTATATATATATATATATATATATATATATATATATATATATATATATGTTTTTGCATGCGTGTGGGCACTTGGCCGAGTAAGAGTGTTACACTTATAATCATCAGATCGTAATTTCGATTCCCGGACCGTGCGGTGGGGTATATGTTTGAGGAAAACACTTAATCTCACATTGCTCTGCGATTACTCTGCACTTGCACAGGCAATGCGCATGTCTAGTCATATCTCCCCCCTCTCTCTCTCTATCTGTCTGTAAATACATACATGCATATATGTAAACATATAGGCGAGGGTATGTGATAGGAAGCTTGCTTCTGGGTTGAATCCCACTTCGTGGCATCTTGAAAATGTGTCTCCTACTGTAGCCTCGGACCGACGAAAACCTTGTGAGTGGATATGGTAGACAACTGGAATAATCCCGTTGTATATATATATATATATATATATATATATATATATATATATATATATATATATATATATGTGCGTGTGTGTGTGTGTTTTGTGTATGCTTGTCCTGTACCACCGCTTGACATCCGGTGCTGGTGTTTATTAACCGAGCGCTTCGACAAAAGGGACGGATAGAACAAGTACTAGGCTTAAAATATAGGACTGTAATCGATTCATTCAACAAAAAGTTCTTCATGGCGATGCCCCAGTATGGCCGCAGTCTAATGACTGAAACAAGTAAAAGACAAAAGATATATATATATATATATATATATATATATATATATATATATATATATATATATATATATATATATATATATATATATATATATATATATATATATATATATATATATATATGTATAAATGCATACACACACGCGCACACACATACACATACATATATATAATTACGCTAAAATTGAACTTGTCTGAAATTATCTCAAAATTAGTCAAAGCTATTCCAAACGAGCCAAGGTTGATCTTCCCATTCACTCTTATGGCCACGATAAAATAAATGTTAAACTTATACTAGTATCGAGACAGCAAGTGACTGCATCACCATTTCAAATATGCAGCTTTGTACCATTGTAAGAAATCAATAATACCAAAGTGTGTTACGGTTGGAATTACAATAAACTTACTTATTTGTGAAATCAGGTTTGCTGTTCACGTCATGCTACTGGCTCCCATTTTGTAGCAATGAGACATGTTTTTATATTTCTAATAACTGTGATACTTTTTAATATATGCAGTCTCAAAATGGCAGTGAAATGTTGGAAACGGTAATGTTTCACACTGGAATTCTTAGGAGATATCTAATTTCGTCTCCTCTTCTTAGAAGATAGAGTACCTTGTCAGCTTTGCCATACTATTAATTTGTGTGTGAATCAGTTTACAACACTTTTTCCCCGACAAATTTGTGGCCTTGAGCTAAAACAGAAAATCGTCATCATCCTTATTAATGTTTAGACGGCAAGCTGGCAGAATGGTTAGAGAGTCGGACAAAATATTTAGCGGCATTTCGTCCGTCTTTACGTTCTGAGTTCAATTATTATTATTATTATTATTATTATTATTATTATTATTTTATGTTTGACTTTTGCTTTGCATTTGTACAAGTTGGATCCAAGTCTCACCCAGAGACCTCAAGAGACAACAAGTTAGAAGTTCATGTAGGTGTTATGCCTAGGGTACCATATATTTGGATTTGTACAGTTTTGTTCTAGAGAATGTTTAAGAAACCATAAGAAAATTATGTGTTTGTTTTAAAATTTGAGATCACATAGACAGTATTTTACGTAGGATATGGGCAGTTCCCATGAGCACTATCTTTTGAACTTCAGCCATTTTGGGATTTCCTGGTATCTGAGCTAGGTAGTAATCAGCCCGTTTATTATTATTATTATTATTATTATTATTATTATTATTATTATTATTATTATTATTATTATTATTATTATTATTATTATTATTATTATTATTATGTGTGTGACGGAAACTCAGCTTATTTTGCTGGGTATGATGGAAAGTATCAGCTGTCTATAGCCAGCAGACTAAGTGACACTTGCTTACTGGTCATGCTTCAAGAACCTTGCGAAGAATTCTTACATTTCCAAGCAATGCTGATTTTTGTTGGTGTTCTACCTTTACACTTGCACCAATCTTTTCCAGCCATGTTGGTAGTTGAATGCAAATACTTTCAAACGCGCCAATCACTATTGGTATCACGTCTACTCTTTTCACTGGCCACAACCTTCGTATTTCCCACTTCAGATCGTCATAATTGTTTATTTTTTCTTTTTCTTTCTCATTGATCCTGTTGTCACCGGGGCATGCTGTGTCGATTACCATGCATGTTCTATCTTTTTTATCCACCATAACAATGTCCAGTTTCCGATATCTGGTCAGGTGATCGCACTGAATCATTTTTGCAAAATGAGGATTTTGCAATTCTCATGCTCGGTGACTCCTTCTGGGATTTGCTCATACCACGTCTTTACTCTTTGGAGGCTGTGATTTCCACAGAGCTCCCAGTGGATCATTCTTGCCAAATTGTCATGACATCTTTTGTATTCGTGTCGTGCTATACCGTTTCACCCCTCTCACCACACATTCTGCATTTGATTATTATCATCATCATCATAGTAATAATAATAATAATAATAATAATAATAATAATAATAATAATTCATTAGTTTTATTTTTATTACATGTTTTCACTGCATTACCGAGCGCAGCTCTGAGTGTTCTGGGTATACTGTGTTGTTATTAGGGCTGTTATGCTATTGTTATTTCTTCTGTATTGAAAGTGTTCTATGTAGGATGGATGCAGTGCCTAGTAGGACTATCTTCTGTTTCTTATATATATTCGTAAGTCCTAGTGTTTTGGTTGTGTACTTGTCTCTATGTTTTTGACCATACTTAAAGCACCAGTTTTTATAGGGATTACGTTTGTCTTCGAGCTCCACGTCCGGGCTGTCTCGGTTTCCAGATGTTTGATTTTTGGGAGTTTCTCCATTTTTTTACTTTAGAGATACATAGTCATTTGTTGGGACTGGTACGTCGATTAGAAGGCGTTGTTTGTTCTTGGTTGTCCTTGTCAACAATATCTAGCCTGTTAATCTTGATCTCCCTATCTGTGTGTATTGACATAACCCAGAGTATGGTTGTTTTGTCGTTTTTTTAAACCTTTACTAGGATTTTGCTAGTCTTCAACTTCACCTCTCTCTGCGGTTAGTGCTCATACCATGTCATGCCTCTCCCTAGCCCGCAGTTATTATTATTATTATTATTATTATTATTATTATTATTATTATTATTATTATTATTATTATTATTATCATCATTATTATTATTATTATTAGTAGTAGTAGTATTGTTATTATTATTATTAACAATGTAACAGCATATTTTCCAACTTTTCTCAACCCCCCCCCCCAACAAAAAAATAAAGTACATCGTCAGACAAAGCGCCGTACAATATCCAGCGTTGTTTCTTTATATTCTAATTTTAAATCCCACCAAGACAGATTTTGCCTTTCATCTATTCTGTGTCAATAAAATACGTACCAGCAATAATATACAATATTTGGCGTCGTCATAATCATCCTTTCTGAATAAAAATTGAGTATAGTAGTTTTATGTCTAAACAAATCAATATCTGTAATTTAAAAGAATGAAGACTAGAAGCAACTATATGTCTTACTTTCAAGATCTAGTCGTGTGCTCAAGTCGGAAATGAATATTTATTATTTAATGATCATAACTGTTTCTCTCCACCAGTCAAACAATGATTTACCTCTACTTAATGCCAGATGGAAGAAACTAAATTCTTGGGTAAACAACGAACGCTAGAGATTTCAGAAGGAAATAAGAGAAAATTATTTTAACTTACAGCCACGAATCATAAATTGTATTCCGCACAAAGAATGAAAATATTGCAACCACATCAAGCTCTACACTAATTGTACTAACTACATTGCAATGCTGTTTTACATTACCAGACGATACTAACCAGCAGTAAACTTCATTATTTCACAAAACGTCGTTGAATAAGAAACGTCTATAATATCTCAGGGCTGCCAACTCGAAATTTCATACATGCATAATTCAAACACATACACACGTGTGTATATGTGTGTGTGTGTGTGTGCACCTATCTATCTATGTGTCTGTCTGTCGGTGCATGTATGTATGTATGTATCTAGCTATCTATCAATGTATGTATGTATATATGTATGTAATAATACAAATAATATGTGAGTATATGCATATATACATACATTTATTACATACCTACATCTACATTTATATATAGATGCATATCTGGGTACAGGACGTTACAACAAAACGTGGACAAAATGAGAAACAGAACATAAACAGAGCATAGAAAACACACAAGCCACATAGAGAACATTTCCTTCCTCAGCTGCCACCATTCTAAAACTAAGCGTTTCGAAGAGTTAGGGCAGGACGCATTGTTAGAATGGCTCTTAAATTTGTAACGCGGAGGAATGTAGTGGCGAACAGAAAACAAGACAGGAAAACGATGCATGTATGTATGTATGTATGTATGTATCTATCTATCTATCTATCTATCTATCTATCTATCTATCTATCTATCTATATATCACACACACATTTATATAACACTAGAGCATTCAGTTTTAAAATCAAAGCCATATAATTGAAGCAAGGTACATGTAGTATATACGTACCCTCTTCATAGTTGTCTCATAAAAATCGAGCGTTTATATTAAAATGAATTCATATGTTACGTATGTATTGCATGATTCGCATTTATACAGGAAAGCCCCCCCTCCCCACGCGCGTGCGCACATACATTACTATATATGTATATGTCGCAATGTAAAAGTTGTAAAATACATTAAAGAACTATGTATTAAGCCGTGAAAATATTGTCTGATATATAACTAAATACACTGGAAAGTGTGGGTAGGTATACCTACTGTCTTGGTTTCAAAGTCTGGCACAAGGCCAGCAATTGCAGTGGAAAGATGTAAGTCGGTTACATCGAACCTAGTGCTCAACTTCTACTTATTTTATTGACCTCGAAAGGATGAAAGACAAAGTCGATCTCGGTGGAATTTGAAACGTATAGACGAAGAAATGCCGCTCAGCATTTTGCCCAGCGTGCTAACGATTCTGCCAACTCACCGACTCAGGTATACTTATTATACTAAAAGTGGGCAGTCTTCTCAGAGTTTAGCCCCAGGCAAGTCTGTTCATACAGAGTACTCTGTGTAAACTCTCAGCTTCTGATATAAATCCATACACACACACACACACACACACACACACACACACACACACACACACACACACACACACACACACACACACACACACACACACATACACACACACACACACACACACACAAGGATATACATTCACACACACACACACACACACACACACAGAGTCACTTTTGTGTATGCGGTTATATAAATATGTGTATACTCATGTATACATACGTGTATATATGTATACATACGTGTATATATGTATGCATATATATATATAACTACACAAGTGCGCACACAGTTATATCATAAATCAATTCATGGCATATCAGGTATTAGAGGTATGTACCAGCAGATGATTGCTTCTACAGACTTTTGGAGATGGCGAACGATGATTGTAAAATTTCAGCCTGTTTCAAGGAATAACTGCAACGGGGATTCGAAACTGATTCGTAAATTCAATTCGCTAGGGGTTTTTCTATCTACTTTATAACGCATAGGCACGCACAAAATGCGTATAAAATATTAATACACACACATACACATATAAACATTCACACACACACATTCTTTAAGTCTGTGGCTGAGAGCCAGAGATTGTCGAGTTGATAAGTAGCTGGAGATATAGCCCAAGGCTGAACGGTTCGTGGCCTGTTAAAGGCGCTGGTCAAGACGCTTAGCTGTGAACGACAAAGTCCACTTAACTTTAAGTAGATATTTTGGGTGGATATCATTCATAGCTGTAACCTGAGGTGACACCGTGGAAGTGAATATTTTATGACCACACAGTACTGAGTTCAATTCCTTTCACAAGAAGGAAAAAAATAAATAAAAGAAAAAGGAATTCACCAGCGACAGACTGGAATCCTAACCCGCAAGGAGTGGGATTTAGTTTTAATCCGCTTAACGCTATACTGATATCGCTGTTGAAAATGACCCTATGATTCCTAGTGATATGGAAAGTATTAGCTTAAGAATATAACTGTTTGCAACAACAAGAACAAGAACAAGAATAGCAACAGTATCAGTAACAAAAACAACAATAACAGCAACTTCAACAACTACAACAAACCTCACCAGCATATATCCGATGGTTGAATAAATAAAATCCGAGTTGTCAATTGGGATTGATTGAGCCTCTTAAATGTTTGTTTTTCTCTATGTCTTCTCAGTGTTTATAGATTATGCTTTATCGACGAAATCATGCTGACATCGTTCAACGACAAACGGTTATGAAATCTGAAAAAAAAAAAAGTGAAATATAATTTCAAAAAAAAAAGAAAAAAAAGTATAGCCTATATTAAATAGTCAGGATTTTCATAAATCAAAGCTGATTGTCTAAAGTAGGTTAATGATATTAATAGACACAGACGAATAAACTAAGTTTTCAATTTAATCCTCTCAAATATTTTAAAGTAGGATGTAATGACATAAGTGTAACCGTTGAAGGTCACCGTGACCTAACTGATAACGAAAGTAATACATTTGCGAGATATTGTTCAAATATGTGCAGGTGAAAAGATATATAAATAGGATATTCACCTATCTTATGCACGAAGGGGCAGCAAATAATCGCATTGTCAGTTGGTCAATCTTCCTTAGCAATAATTAATCACATACAATAATATCCGTTCATCCGTATATTTCACCCATTATTCCTGGGAGAGTCGTGGTGGTGGTGGTGGGGGAATCTTTATGCACCCGAGGGTCCTACCAGAAGCAGCCGTCATTACAATAATCCTTTCTACTTTTTTACCCGAATCACAAGGCCTGAAATTTTGGGAGAAGGTCGAGTCAATCCCAGCGCCCAACTGCTTCTTATTTTATCGACTTCGAAAAAACGAAAGACAAGTTCGACATCGGTGAAATTCGAACTACAGAGCGTAAAAACGGACGAAATGCCGCTAAGCATTACAACAATAAAGAATATAATATAATATATACTGTATTTGCCGTTGTACAAGAAGCAATCTCATATAAGACTCACTCCTACATTTTTGTGGAGGGTCGCGTTAGGTGCATGGCAGGTTTTTGTTACAGTTTAAAATAAAAAAAAAGGCGCGTCTTATACACCTGCATGCACGGTAATATAATACGATATGATATAATATAATATAATATAATATATTATAGTATATAATATGATATATTATAATATAATATAATATAATATGATGTAAGAAATAAAACCCAACTGCATGGACTTTGATGATCAGTGGTATCTATCAACGAATGATAATCTTCACGGATACGTGAAGTAGAGTTACGACATTCATGTCTTCTGCTTTGTCATTCGAAGAGCAGATGAAATAGTTCCGTTCGGGAAACGAAGTTAGTTTGTAGTTTAAGTTTGGCAAGAATTTAGCATTATGGAACGGCGGTTTCCCGTCGAGGAGTTATGTTATACATGTATACTCGCTGAAGGATAGCTG
>NC_142932.1:102682634-102685134 GCF_046866305.1 Octopus bimaculoides | reverse complement strand
CAAGCATTCTTACGTTCAATCTGGTCTGGCTAAATTGGAATCAAAATGAAATTCTATTTGATTGATCTAATTTCCTATTCTTACAAAATGACATATAACATAGCAGCAACTTCTTATTTCTATCAGAAGCTTTAGAACGAGGACATATTGTTAAATAAAATATACGGATCTCGGTCAGAATTTCCGTCCATAAATTTTTAAGTTGCTTTATTGGCTGAACTACATATGGTTATTGAATTCCACAGACACATGCACTCTTAACTTAAACCTTGAGAGACAATCAGTGATACATAATGTGTGCCAAGGATCTTTGAAATGCTGATACATTCCATCCGACGGGCATCCACATAGCTTCCACTGAGCCATTTCATTTTCACTTACAAAGTTTGGGTAAATACGATTCTTTAATAAAATACGTTTGCCCAAGTTATCAACAGTGGGATCGAAACTGAGGCCACATGATTGCGAAACGAACATCATAAATATTCAGCTACACAGCATCTAATTATGCTTAATGATTGATAACGTAGTCCCCCACCCCTAGGAGGCTAAGCATAGAGGGGACAAACAAGAACAGACAAAAGGATTAAGTCGACCCTGAAAGGTAAAGTCGACCTCGGCGGAATTTAAACTCAGAACGTAACGGATGACGAAATACGGCCAAGCATTTCGCCCGGCGTGCTAACGATTCTTATTTCTTTACTGTCCACAAGGGGCTACACACAGGGGACAAACAAAGGGATAAAATCGATTATATCGACCCCAGTACGTGACTGGTACTTATTTAATCGACCTCGAAAGGATGAAAGCAAAGTCGACCTCAGCGGAATTTGAACTCAGAACGTAACGGCAGACGAAATACCGCCAAGCATTTCGCCCGGCGTGCTAACGATTCTGGCAGCTCGTCGCCCTATCATCGACTATATATTTGAACTGAATGTTTGAATTTCTTTTTTAATTAGCCTCTCTAATCCAGGCACGAAGCCAAAAATTTTGCGAGGAAGGGATTGGTTGGTTACATCTAATTCAGTATTTGACTGGTTCTTATTTCATCGATCCCGAAAGGGTATAACGCAAGGTCGATCTCAGCGGAATCTAAACTGAAAATGTAATGCTGGAAGAAATTCCACTAAGCATTTTGTCCGGCGTGATCACGATTTCGCTAGCTCGCCGCCTAGCTTATTCTCTAATAATGAAAAAGAATATCTAACACTATAGTAGGTACATGGCCACCATTAGTTAAGATGTGATTACCTACCTAGTTAAATTTCCGATGAAGATTCTGTTCTTGCTTAAAATCATGACACTTTAGTTAAAAGAATATGAAGCTCCCGTATTCTCGGTTTTCAGCATGAATAAAAGAAGAGGAGCTTTATATCTAAGGACTTTCAAATTTTGGCATTTTGCCAGTAATTACGGGGAAGCGGGTAGGTCGATTACATCGACCCTAGTGGTCAACTGATACATATTTTACCGACTCTGAAAGGATGAAAGGCAGAGTCGGTCCCGGCGGTTTTAGGACTCAGAACGTAAGGTCGGAAGAAATACCGCTAAGCAATTTTTCCAGCATGGTAACGATTTCGCCGGCTCGCCGCCTTAACCGAATCTCTAAATATTTCTTTCAAGGGAGGGAGTGAATCGATTACGTCTTCCCTAGTGGTAAACTAGTGCTTATTTTAGAGTTCTCGAAAGGATGAAAGGCAAAGTCAACAACAGCGGCATTGGAACTCCGGCTAAGCATTGTTTCTGCCACCTCGCCGCCTTAACCTAATCAATAGATATTGCAACTAGACATATAGGAAGTCTTCATCCCTTTTTGTTTTCATTTCAAATCCCTCCTGGATGAATGAAACAAAGTAACAAAGCTATAATGGAGGTTGTGGCAGTCGACTATCTTACAATAGTCGTGCTTGTCACTCCCTTACTCAGCCCGTCTGTAACGCTTCCACGTGATTAGTTGAAGTGGGAGAGGAGGGAGGGGGAGATGGAAGGAGAGAAGGGAGTGATAGGGGAGGTGAGGGGAGGGAGAGGTTGTGGTGTGTGAAATGTGTAATCTTTTAAAGTAATTTTTTTTTCTCCGTTACTTAGCCCGTCTGTAACGCTTCCACGTGATCAGTTAAAGTGAAAGGAGAAGAGCGAAAGAAAAAGGAGAGAGAAAAAGTGTGTAAGGCAAAGAGAGGGAGAGTACTGTGTGTTAAGTCTATAAAATTGAGCATAAAGTATACAGAGTGCATTAAGTAATCATCATATTTCAATTTTCTTCACTTTTCAATGATTAGCAGATGAGCGACTATCCTTTGATACAGACACAACACAGGGTACGCTTTCAGGTTTCTTGGAAAAGTTTTCAGAAATAACCCAATAAGTTTACCATTAAATACGTGAAATATTCATGGGCCCCGCTAGTAATATTTTAATGCAAAATTTATATCACGTTTACACAAGAAAATATATTTGCGTTGCAGAAATATTTTCAGAGAATTAACTTAGCGACTCAGTT
>NC_142932.1:102655134-102660134 GCF_046866305.1 Octopus bimaculoides | reverse complement strand
CGATGAGACGTATTTATCATCGATGCTGCAAATAAATTGAAGATTCACATTCGATCTCCCATTTGTCATTAATTATGTAGGATGAGCTCATCCATCCATCCATGTATGTATGTATGTATGTATGTATGTATGTATGTATGTATGTATGTATGTATCTATCTATCTGTCTATCTATCTATCTATGTTTACCTACCTTCTATTCTTATTTCTTTATTGCCCACAAGGGGCTAAACACAGAGGGGACAAACAAGGACAGACAATGGGATTAAGTCGATTACATCGACCCCAGTGCGTAACTGGTACTTAATTTATCGACCCCGAAAGGATGAAAGGCAAAGTCGACCTCGGCGGAATTTGAACTCAGAACGTAACGGCAGACGAAATACCGCTAAATATTTCGCCCGGCGTGCTAACGTTTCTACCTACCTTCTATTCTATGATACAAATTCATACATACATACATACATACATACATACATACATACATACCTACATACATACATACATACATATATATATAGTCATTTGGGCACCACCTTGAAGGGTTTTAGTGAAAGGTTTTATTCGAACAGATCGACCCCAGGGCTTATTTTTTAGAACCTGGTATTTATTCTATTGGTCTTTTGGCCGAACCGCTAGTTTACGGGGACATGAATACACCATCACCGGTTTTTAAGCGGTGGTGGGGGTGAACAGATACAAAGACACACACTCATAGATGTATACATAAATATATATATACATATACGACGGGCTTCTGTCAGTTTCCCTTTAGCAAATCCACTCACAAGGCTTTGATCGTCCCAATGCTATAGTAGAAGACACTTGCCCAAAGTGATGCAGTGGGACTGAACCTAAAACCATGCGGGTAGGAAGCAAGCTACTCACCAAACAGTCACACCTGATTCGTATATCTCAGTTTCAAAGCTTAAACAAGAAGCATGAACAAGGAAGGAACGGAAAATTCACACACAAGACATGGACACACTATTTCACTTATCGTACAAAAAAACAAAATCATTGCAATTTCATTCAATTAACGATAATATTGTTTATTCTTAGTGGCGTCAGTTGCAAATAGCTGGTGGGAGAAATGAGCGAACTTTCATGACAGTGACGGAAACAATACACGTTTTACAAACAAAATAAAGGCCGCAGGGCGCTCAGACAAGACGAGTGTATATGTAACTCAGTGGAAAATCTCCGAGAGGACTGCAAACGGAGAGTGGAGAGATGAAATGACTGAACGAAAGGTGAAAAAAGCTAAAACAAAAACGAATCTATCTATCTATCTATCTATCTATCTATCTATCTATCTATCTATCTATCTATCTATCTGTCTGTCTGTCTGTCTAACTGTCTGTCTGTCTGTCTGTCTATACATACATACATACATACATACATACATACACACACACACATTTATATATAGATCTGTAAATATATAGGTATATACATATATACAAATATATAAAATATAATATAATATATATATATAAAAATACATAAAATATAATATATATATCTATATATATATATATATATATACTAGTGCGAACACGCTATCTTTAAGATAGCGTATTTTACATTGTATCATATATTTGTATAATATGTATACATAAGTATACAAATAGAATGCAGTGATTAAGAATGTAGCAGAAAAGTCTTTGCATCTGATATGGTGTAGCTGAAATATTTACAAATTCCACAGTCCGATAGTATTCATGGTCATCATGTGCTAAACCCAGTTTCGTTGCAGCCATTTTGTGACGATGGCAAACTACACCGTTAATAGTTCTCATACCTTCAAATGCTCCGGGAATATGATATAGTAAAGCTCTCAGATAAAATCGCTCTTGTTCCTTTGGTGAAACAAAATAAGTACGCCCAATTGAGTGTGTATTATTTTTTCTGAGATGCCACATTTTTTCACCATTATTCCATGTGTAAAATTCAGGGAAACCAGTATAGTGTAATGTATATGTAAATGAGTTAGCTGGTGATTCACGGTTAACTCGCATCCATTCAGTGAGAGTGGACCTGTCATGTGTGTGGATAACATGTTGAATATCATCATCGTCATTAAAATAAATGTATTGCTGTTGAGGTCTGTAAGCTGTTGAACTCCAGGATATGAGCCATGTAATTTGAACCTTAAAATCCTCCAAACTGCCTCTGATGAGGATACATAGCGGCCATTGATATAATTTTCAACACATCTTTGTGTGTTTGTCGTGCATTGGTTTGTCCACTAATAATGACTATCACCCAATCATAACCTTTATGAATATATTTGCTAATGTATTTAACTGATATCACAGATGCACATACCTCTACATTACAATGACATCCATATTTGACTAAAATTCAATATTACTTTTGGTGACATTTTGAAATAGAATTGGCTGTGTTTGTGGATTTGGAAGTTCTGCATAAACAAATCTATCATAATGTTCTGATTCTTTTTTAATATGAACAACATATGACAATGGGGTAGTTCACACTTTTGAAACTCTATGACCCACATGTACCCTGCAACCTCTCCCCAATCTCTCCCAAAACATTCATCTCCAAAACATCATGCAAGAAATCCCTAAGTTTCATATTAAATACTCTGTCAGTTAAATCTGGTCTGTCAGCTGGTGTCTGTCCTTGATAAAGTTCGTCTGTGATACTGGTCGAGCAACGAAAATTCTGACACAAATGAAAATTAAATTTCGGAGATGTACTTGCATAGCAAGCGACTGGATCTGAGATCGTGTGCTGAAACGAAAACAATTGCAGCGTGGAAGATGATTGAAGAACACACACACACACACACACACACACACACACACACACACACACACACACACACACACACACACACACACACACACACACACACACACACACGAAAAACAAACAAAAAAAAACGTTAGATTCACTTCAACATTTAAATTTGAAAATATTTTCCTCACCCTGAAACCACGACCTGTTGACTGACACAACATCATGCTGCATCTGCAGATGTAGATCCAGCAGGAAGATTTGTCAGTGAACAGGTCGCGGTTTCAGAGCGACGAAAATATTTTGACACAAATTAAATTTAAATGTTGAAGTGAATCTAACGTTTTTTTCTCGTTTTCCTTTAATAGCTAACAAATACCTTCGAAGCTGCAATTGCTATATACATACATACATACATACATACACACACACACCCATATATATATATATATATATATATATATATATATATATATATATATATATATGTATGTATGTATATGTATATAATGTAAAGAAACCACAAAAAAACCCTTGTGAAAAATAGTAACTCAGGGTTTCGTGGATGTAATGCATATCAGATCAACTTTAACATAAAAAAAACCCCGTTGTCTTATGTATACCGAAAAATTGGGGCTAATGCAAAATCGCACGTCTCCTTGAAGAATGCACTTTTTGGGAAAATTTTTTTTCGGATTCCTACGTTTTAGATGTCGGAGATTACAAATTTGCAAAAAACAAAAAAAAAAACAAAAAAACAAAACAAAGAAACAAAAACAAAGAAAAACACCTATATAAACTATATAAACGAGAGTTCCAGTTCATCCGATCAACTGAACGACCTGCTCGTGAAATTAACATACAAGTGGCCGAGTATTCTACAGACACGCGTACCGATAACGCAGTTCTCTGCGAGCGTCACACAAAGGGCCACCGGTAATCAAACTCACGACCTTACGATTGTGAGCCGAATACCTTAACCACTAAACCACGCCTTCACACACAGGCACACACACACAAACACACACACACGTACATATACATATATAGTAGCCTTAATAGAGAAATTATTTATCCACTAATGCGGTGTTGAGCATTCATTCCAACATTCTACATTTACACACACACACACACACACACACACACACACACACACACACACACACACACATATATATATATATATATATATATATATATATATATATATATATATACATGCCAAAGTATAGGTATTTCAGAAAGAGGCACATTATGGTTCATAGCAGTGAAATGTTGTTTTAGTTAGCAAAAATACCGAGATATGAATTGGAAGACGTCTAATGATTGCAAAACTGAATAGGTTATAGGTGACATCAACCAATAAGAAAAGTTAATGAAATAAATTTGAAAGTTGTGAGACTTTGGAAGCATATATATATATATATATATATATATATATATATATATATATATATATATATATACATATATATAATTGCGCGCGCGTGTGTGTAGTGTAGAAAGATTGAGACATATACATACATATATATATATATATATATATATATATATATATATATATATATATATATATATATATATATATATATATATATATATATATGTCTATCTATGTAGATAGATAGATAGATTGATAGCCGTTTCGTAAACTTCCCGTTGTACTAATTTCAGTACGCGAAATTATACGTACACGTGTGCATCAATATGCATGCTCATAATTATGCAACCCAATTATATATTCACAAATGAATACAGATAACTCATACGATAACTGGAACATCATAGTTGCACTTACGATACGAGTTGAATCACAGATGGAACTGCGATGTTCCGTTGATCACGAATGATTAACAAAGACAGCCACCAAATCTAAAAGAGTCTCAACAAAGGCAAAATTCACACAAGGAAAGAGAAAGATGCAGATAGCTAAATGTGAAAACCTTTGTTGAGGGATATGGAAAATAGATATACGGAGTAAAACAAAAATATTCACAAATGGGAATAAATTAGAGGCTAATGCAAACATGAACTGCAAAAGTAAAAAAAGCTCATATACTGCATCACATGCTCACATCGCAAAGAGAATTATATCGACCGAACAGAATCAAAATTAATAAATCAGGCCCGGGCATATAAACAGTAAATCAAATATTTATCTCATAGAAATGTTCCGTGAAGTTAACATCGACACATTTGTCTAAATAGAAAACTGAAAGTATTCCCATTTT
>NC_142932.1:102630134-102645134 GCF_046866305.1 Octopus bimaculoides | reverse complement strand
GACCACAAAAAGATAATTCTTCAAGGAAGCCAACCGATTTCAGAGTCTCTTGAACTGAACACCTCAAGATTACGAAACACTGCTTAACTGTGCGTAGCATCATTCCTTGTAGTGCTGAGGTATTTCTATACAGTTAGGAATAATGGGCAAGTGTGTGTTAAGTGCCCTGGTAAAGGGCTCAGATCTGCATCAGAGACAGAATGTAACCCATTCAACATTTCAGTTGACTGTTTGTCTCTCAGTCACTATTCTAATAGAAACCGTTGACATACTATATTGTACAAACACTCCTTTCAAGAAGATCTGAACCATTTGTAGTGGTTACTGTGGTTGTGCTTTGTTTTAAAGCTGGAGACTGTAGTGTCAAAACGGCTCTTCCAACCATTAATTGGTAAAAAATTCAACGCATTACTTTCTCAAAATATTTGCGGAAGTGAGTGATTTTACAAAACTAATCACAAATTCCGCCCTGAAGGGCAAATATATAACGGAGATAGGCAGTTCCTCACAATCTTTGGGACTTTATGTGATACACTGAGCAAAATTTTTGAATATAAAATGAAACATCCGACCGACTCGAAGCGAACATATTGCTCTAACCACCACAGTAGCATCATCATCAGCACCAGCATCAGCATCAGCAACAGCAGCAGCACCATAACCCCCCCCCCCCCCCCCCCCCCCCGCCACCACCACCGCCACCACCACCGCCACCACCACCACCACCAACAATAACAATAACAGCAACAACAACAATAATAAATATAGATATAATTGAATGTCTACTCATTGATTAATTATAGATATTTTAATGTGGTCGATATTTTTAAACGAATGCCAACTATTTATAAAGGGATTAAAGGAAATCAGTTCAAATCTCGTAATAATTGACAAATTCGATGAATTGCATCATTTTACATGAAAACTGGAGGAAATGGAGGAACGAAAAAACTTTACATATCAGTTCAATGGAAATTTAGAACAATTTATACAGAACAATACGTTAAGTATTCTTAAGTAAATCCGAGCAAAATGGATATCCAAGAAACAAAAGAAATGATGAAAACATAGCAAGATTAGTGTATTTAATTAAAAGCCAAAAATGGCCAACAATGGAACAAAATACTTGGTTACCAGAAAATTTTGCTTTTTAGAACATGGTTAAAACACAATAGCAAAGCAGAAATAGATGAACGCTCGATGACTTCATCATAGTTTTTTTTACGAACGCTACAGATAAAATTAATTTGAGACGAACCAGAATGATAAAAATATCTAAGGAGAAACCTCATTAAACCAAACGAAGATGGAAATAGAAGTGCTAAAATTGAGAGCATCAAGGAACATAAAAATTCAAAACCATCGATGAATAAATATGCTGAATTCAATGAAATAGAAAACAACAAAAAGCAGATGAATTACTTACAAAGTTTCAAAACTAGGGGAAAATAAACCTGAAGAATTTGACTTGTTTCAACACTGAGAAATATCTGGTTTCACAATTATGAAACTGAATTCAAAAGCAGCACAATTTCAAAAACCTGTTCTTGAACCTCTGAAGAAAATAAATGGGTCAAGCAACTTATAGGAAGATCAAATTATAAGCGTTTGGAACAGTGCAGAAAAAAAAAAAAGGAAAAAGAAAAAGGCCAACTTCAAAATTTTATGTCAATCGTTAGAAAAACATAAATAACTCACGAACAGGAAATAGGTCAATAACAAGAAATGATTTTTGAGATAGAAGTATCAACTTTTCTTCAACAATGAAAAGTAATCAAATAGATAGCTTTCAAACTTGTCCAAGGTGCACAGAATCCGAATCTCCATTTAACAACTTCAGGCGGTTAACTTCGCTGCGAAGAACACAAATAGAACCAGAAATACTGATAATTCAAGGCAAATTAAAGTAACCGTTTTTAGGCCCTGTGTAGAGGAACAGAAATACCTAGTAGAGCCAAACAAACGAACTAACCAAAAATAATTAGCAATAAACTCATCAAAGACATCAACAGTATACACTGGTGTTAGTATACCAACAAAAAAAGACTAAAATTTAACACGAACCCTTGGAGATTTTGATTACAATGAAATTTAAGACCATGTTTCAGAATTATGTTGAAAAAATGCGACTCACAAAAGAATTATTTAAGAATAACACTGATGAATTGCTTGTTTAAACAAATGTAGCTTATATTCTTCACCAAAAGTGAATATTTTCTACTTTCAATATATCTTACACAGACAAGGAATTAAGTCAAATTTTATCACTAATGAATAGGAAAATATAATTGAACTGAAAAAATTATAGTTACATGACAATTAAAGAAGCCGATAAATGGAGTACAGTTATATTAATAGTTAATGAATATTATAAAAATCTTTTTATGTCTTCTCTAGAAAATATTACAAGGCTAAAAATACAGCCTGCAGAAAATGATAAATAATCTTACAGCCTTATTACCGACAAAAATCCAGAACTGCGACTGGAATCAAAGTAACCACAAATTACGAAGCTTTACGCATGGGGTACATGGAAATTACAATGTATTAAGATTCGCAACGCAAACACGTAAGCTTTCTATCAATATCAAACTGGAAAAAGATTCTTGACGATTGCCTTATTTTAGAGAATGAGACCATAGAAAAATTAACTTTAAAATATTATGTAAAGGAACAAATAATACTATTCAATCTACATTCGTATAGAATCAAGAGACATTGCCAGTTTTAGATATCTAAGTAGTGAAAGTCAACAATATAATTGGAACAGGCATATATTAAAAACCTACATACTCAAAACAATAACTACTCTTTATTTCAATTCGCCTGAAATATTCGAAAAATTTAATTTATGCTTACTTATATCCAATAAAATTACTCGTGATATAGAGCTTCTACGACTAAAAGTTACTCTTTTCGAAAAACATTTAATTTGATGCTGGATAAATTGGAAATGCTACTATACTCACAATCCTAGAAAAAAAAAAACAAACAAACAAAAGAAAAATGTGATGATGCTGAAAAATGGTTGCCAGAATGAATAGGGTTTATAAATACATATTATTTTAAAAGACAAAAGATAACCAAAATCATCAAAGAGAATAATAATAAATGCTCATTAATGTTCAATGAGAATGACCTTAAGAAAAGGAATAACGTTACAAAGAGAACAAATTCAATTTCCCAGGTACAGGCATATATCTTTTAGAGAACATATATAGATACATATGCTACTAATAGTCAACCAAATTTAAAAAAAAATTATTTCTAACAGTGTAAGCAAGGGAATAAAAACTTTCATTAATTGAAAAACCAGGTTTAAGTATAATTGATTGATATTTAATGAATTCATATTAATATTAATTAATTGTAATTAATCGAAGAACCTCTAATATTTCATTCATTATCTCTGCTATTACTGTTAACAGCAGTCATTTATATATTTCCCTATTGCAGTTAATAATATCTAGCCTTGAAATTATGAAATTGTAGCATGGTTAATTACAAAGCCAATGACTATCTTTACAAATATGAAACCGGTTGCTTGAACATTCAAATTTTATTATAAGAATTTCACTGCATTTTTCTTCCTTCTTCTAAATACAATTTGACTTGTAAGGAATTTTTATATATATATATATATATATTTTATATATATATATATATATATATATATATATATATACACACACACACACACACATCTATATACATGTGTGTGCGCGTATGATTTTATGTATGTCTGTGTGTGTGTGTGTGTTTGCGTGCGTGCATGCGTGTGCGTATCTGTGTGTGTATGTGTGAGTATGTGTTAGTGCGTAGTTGTTGAAGCATCTAAAAAATAATTTCTGGTATCAGTTCCGGTTCTGAAATTTATATCCTGTCGGGGCCAAATTTCCTTTAATTCATTTGAGGCTGTTAAAATAAAGTATCAGTAAAGAACCAAATGCATTCATAATCATTCAATATTTCTAGTGAAGACGCGTGGCTAGTGGTTAGGATAGTGGGCGCATGATCGTAAAGTCGTGAGTTCGATACCCGGCGGGGTGTTGTGCTCTTAAGCAAGACACCTTATTCCTCGTTACCCCAGTCCACTCTGCTGGCAAAAATGAGTTGTAGCTGTACTTCAAAGGGTTAGCCTTGTCCCATTCTGGATCATGCTGAATCTTCCCGAAATCTACATTAAGGACACGCGTGTCAGAGGAATGCACAGCCAGTTACATGTTAATTTCACAGGCAGGCTGTTCCGTTCATCGGATAAACTGGAACACTCGTCGTCGTAACCGACGGAGATCCAGGTCATATGCCTAGTAACATATCTGTCTCTCACCTCTATATTATATATAAGTTTTTATGGGTGTGAAAATATTAATACAATTATCTATGAATATTTGCAGAACTTGCCTTGAAGACGCCCTTCGGGTAGCATTGAGGCTGGCTTCTGCGGAGGACACTTTGAGACCTTACCTACTTACCACACAGCCACTCCTACGCCTATATATATATATATATATATATATATATATATATATATATATATATATATATATATATATATATATATATATATATATATATATATATATATATATATATATATATATATATATATATATATATATACATATACCAATAATAAACATATTTTTTAATGTCTATAGTATAATCGATTATCTTTATGTAAATAAAATTCATTTTCCTTTCGTTTGGACAATTACTACTTCCGATGATCCGCTTGCTGTGAAACATATATAGCCCGGATTTTATCAATTCCATTTCTCAATTTTGAATTTTTATTCGCATACTCAGCAATCCCAGTTGCAAATCATGACCTAAGAAATAACTTTTTTCAGCTTATCGTTCATCGATATGGGAAAAATTCACAACCATCGGTGCCAATAAACCACTATGCTTTTTTTTCATATCTTCTACGGATTGCTTGAAGCTCACTAACTTCCTACACCTTGATCCTTGGATCTTACCTTTATACACTAATATATATATATATATATATATATATATATATATATATATATATATATATATATATATATATGTGTGTGTGTGTGTGTGTGTGTGTGTGTGTATATATATACACGAGAAGGTGCTGAAAAGTTCCTGAAAAGATAACGAGAAAGGCCTGGTTAGAGGCCTAACCTTTCGAGTTCTTTTACAAGGCGTGGAAAACTGAAAGACCGCAGCAATAAGTGTGTAAATCTGAGAGAGGGGAATAAGTTGAATAAGATAATAATTAACTGATCCTCCTGTATTGTCTTTTACTCAAAGCCAGAAACTTTCCAACACCCCTAATATAATATTATATATATATATATATGTGTGTGTGTGTGTAAGTTGTAAAGACGTGCATATTGTGTATATATGGAAATATATATGTATGTGTATATGCATGTATATATGTATGTATATATATATATATATATTCATACACATGCACATATTACATGCATAACATACATATAAATATATTGATAATCCTTTACCCTTTAATTTGTAATAATTATTCACTCTCTGTTAGTATACGCAGATTCTCTGCGGTATCACTTGTCGCGCACATGGTAATTTCTTGAGGGAAGGACAGTTAGACTGGCTGACCGAGGTGGATTCGGTTATGCTTTCAGATCTGTGTCGGTGTGGAATGTTACTCGTTCATGTTTGCACAGTTTGCTAGCATAGTCGAGTTTACTGCTGGAATACCGTATTGATGAAGTAAATTGAGTATCTATCACTCATAATCCAGAAACGCGTCTACAGTTAACCTTCGGAATGGTTAGTTTTCATTGTTTTTTCTTCTTGTTTTTGCCTTTGTGAGTTACAAGTGATGCTATCTGTGGGATTCTCAGCTTTTTTAGCTGCTATTTCTGAACTTCGGTATATGGTGAAGCAAATATTTGCTGATCCCTTAATTATGTTTATAAATATATATGAGCTTTTAAATAAGTTCTCCACCAATAATGGTGCTTACATACCGATGGGCTTGGTAAAAATTATTAATTATTAATTGTTGATTTATTAATGAATTAATAAATTGATAATCCTTTACCCTTTAATTTGTACATATAAATATATGTAAATAAACATATGTATGTGCGTGTAATATAAAATGTGCATAAAATACATGCCAAATGACAAGCAGTGAGATAGACATATAATTCGACAGATAGATATGTGGATAGTTGTGTGCTGCGAATATTTTTTATGACTAAAGTGGAAGACCGATGTACACATTCACACGCACACAGAAAGACAAGCATATATATACCAATAATAAACACATTTTTTAATGTCTATAGCATAATCGATTATCTTTATGTAAATAAAATTCATATTTTTTCTTTTGGATTTCACAAATTTGTTCCTTAGCTGTACATATACAATGTCAATTATATTCATTTAAGTTTTACAATAATAGAGGAGTATATACTGGGCATGTGGCATGATTTAATAGCTGCCTTCTCATGAGAAGCTCTTAGTCATAATCATAACTATATTGACGCTAACCAAGTAAAGCAAATATTTAGTCCGATATATATATATATATATATATATATATATATATATATATATATATATATATATATATATATATATATATATATATATATATTTATTTAATTATTTATGGGTTTCAGCCAAGTGGCTGTGGTCATGTTGGAGCACCACCGTGATTTTCTGTCTTTATGCTTTGCTCTCTTCACGTTCCTTGCATAGCTCTTCTCCTGCACCTGATATACTCCAATCAAGAGTTTTGATGGCACATCTGGTGTATAAGAGAATTTGACATCGCTGCCCCAAACTGTGTCTCATTTCGAGCCATTGGTTCGTCTGGTATCGTGGAGAGGAAAGCGTCGAGTTTTGTCTTGAAGACCTCCACATCCGTGTCTTGCAGGTCTCTCAAATGTTTTGGCAGTGCATTGAAGAGCTGAGGTCCTCTGAAACCGAGGCTGCTGCAGTATCTTGTTCTTATGTGAGATGCAGTGGACGGCACCTTTGGCACCATGCGGGCATTCCTGTAGTACTTGATGCCAAAGTTTGGCACCAGTCCTTCCAGTATTTTCCATATGTATATTATTACATATCTCTCCCGCTTGCGTTCCAGGGAGTAGAGAGCTAGTACCTGCAGTCGCTCCCTGTAGTTCATCTGCTGGACTGTGGCGATCTTTTTTGTATAGTGCCGCTGAATTGCCTCGAGTTCTGCTGTCCGTTTGACACTGTATGGTGACCACAACTGAGAGCAATAGTCTAGGCGGCTCAGGACAAATGTCTTCCATAGAGTCAACATGACTTTTTGATCCCTTGTACGGAATGTCCTCAGTATCCACCCAGCCAGCTGTCTGCACTTTGCTGTCAACTTGACAATGTGCATGTGAAATGATGCATCACTACACATGTTGATGCCCAGGTCTCTCACGGCTTGTGGTTCTGGGATTGCAGTACCTCCAGGTCCTGTGTATGCCAGTTGGGAGGCACTTGTGGCCTTGTAGCGCAGTACTTGAAAATTTTCCGCATTGAACTGCATATTATTTTGCTCTGCCCAATCATATATTGCATTTAGGTCATTCTGTAGGCTAACAATATCATCAGGATTCTTTATTGCCTGAGATAGTTTTGTGTCATCAGCGTAGCTAGTGACAGTGGCTCTCCGAGTGACCGTGGGCATGTCCAGAAGGGCCACTATGAACAGTAGTGGCCCCAGGACAGTTCCTTGCGGAACACCGCTCAATATTTGTGTTTCCCTAGATAGTTCTCCATTGGCTGCAACTGTCTGACTTCTACCATTCAGGAAGTCATGCAGCCATTCTCCTAATTTACCAGTTATGCCAAGGTTTCGCAGCTTGTGACATATCAAGCCATGATCAACTTTGTCAAAGGCTTTTGCAAAGTCGAGATGTATCACATCAGCATTTGAATGGTCAAGTAGCTGCTTCAGGACCCAGTCATAATGCTGCAGGAGCTGCGTGAGGCAGCTTCTACCTGGACGGAAACCATGCTGGGTCTCATTTATATATATATATATATATATATATATAAATAAATATATATATGTGTATATACATACATATATATACATATACATATATATATATATATATATATATATATATATATAAATATATATATGTATACACACACACACACACATATATATATATATATATATAAATATATATATGTATATATACATATTTATCTACATATATATATATATATATATATATATATATATATATATATATATATATATATATATATATATATATATATATATATATACATACACATATATATATATTTATGAGAGAGAGAGAGAGAAAATGAGAGAAAAAAAAAGAGCGAGTAATCAAATTAAATTCTGTATAACGAATACAGAATATACATGTGTAAATAAAGAAAAGGTAAAGCCTGAAATATTTTCGGATAATCAAAATTCAAGTAAATATATATATATATATATATATATATATATATATATATATATATATATATATATATATATATATTAATACAGTAAACTTACGCATTTTACAAAGCTTTAAAAAATTAGAGGGGAGAAGGAATGGTGTTACAAGTCAGACAGCTGTTTCTGAGGGCTCGGAGTTACTTCATAATTTTGGCAGATGTAGTTCACCAAAAATTTGCGACCAGTAACAGAGGCAAACAAACATTAGAAAAGCAAAGCCTCTTTCTCTCTATCCTGAAGAAGCAATCCGGGTTTTTTTTCTAGTGTTTGCCTTCATTACCGGTCGCAAATGTTTGGTGAACTATATCTGTCAATATTATGAAGTAACTTCGAGCCCATAGAAACAGCTGTCTGATTTATAACACCATAACTTCTCCCCTGTAATTCTCTGAGTCTATGTAATGTTACATACATACATACATACATACCTACATATATAGCAACTCTAAATCTTCGGCCAGCACAGCCACCGTCAGACTGCAATGCACTGAAGTTAATCTTGGCTTCATATAGTCTCTGATGAGTTAAACTCTTCCCTGTGTATGTGGATTTGTGTGGGGTGGTAAGGTGCGTTTTAATGGTAAGGTATTTTGGAGAAACTTTTATTAAGTTGGGGCCATTTTATTGTTCAGAATTTATTTATGCATGTAGAACTTTATAAACAAGAGTGTATATTTAGATGTCCTCGCTTCAGGTCATGGGATGGATTTTTTTTTCAGTGGTTCACAAAAAGGATGTAGGTAGGCATAAGAAGATTTTGATCGGCATATGTGCCAATAGTTGTATCGGTTTTCAGTTTTATTGGATTTAATCCTTTGCTTTGACAACATAATGGTCAAAACTTCAAAATTTAGACTAGTATCTAAAAACTTAGTAAATTGGCGTGTCAACATTTTTTAATGGAATTTTTTAAAGGGTCACAATGAATTGAAGTAGGTGGTATGTTTTAGCAGATCAGTTTCTTTACTTGTTGTTATTGTTGTTGTTATTTACAGTACTTGTATGTATTTGGAAGGTGGATGTTAATAATGGGGCATGTCATGGTGTTGTTAGTTTAGAAATATGCTTTTATTTTGTGCTTCGATGTTCACAAGTAGATGTGGGTAAGTATAAAGGTTGTCGATTGGTATATTTTTTTTTACGGGTTCATTGGTCTATAAGCACCGTGATTAATATGTAGAAATTTTAAACTTTGTGTTTTATGGAGGCAGAATATGTGGAATATGTGCTCATAAACATTTCTTCAATTTTTGTTTTAAACGTGTGCACTGTGTAATATATTGCTCCGTATAATATAATGCTCCATTTTCGCATACATCCATAGGCCTAAAATAATATACTAAAAAATACACTTTCAAAACAATATTGCAGAAATATTTATAAACACATGTATGTATGTATATATATATAAACTTACTTAGTAATGGATGCGTCGCGTTCAAATAAATAATAAATAATATATATATATATATATATATATATATATATATATATATATATATATATATATATATATATATATATATATATATATATATATATATGCATATATGGGTACAGGGCGTCACCAAGGGGCAAATAACATGAAATACGTAAACGAACGAGTTGAATATGTAAACAACGACAAAAATATAAGACAGGACAAGTAAACACAGAGAAAGGACCCTTCATCAGTTGTCGGCTGCCTATCTACTTCTCATTTCGTGCATTATATATATATATATCACCGATAATGGTGTTTACATACCGAAGGGCTTGGTAAAAATTATTAATTATTAATTTATTAAGAAATTAATAAATTGATAATCCTTTACCCTTTTATTTGTATATATATATATATATATAAATATGTTATGTGCGTAGGTGTATATATTCATATATATATATATATATATATATATATATATATATATATATATATATATATATATATACTTTATTTAAAAGCAGCAGAAATATAACAAAAGACTGTTACTCGGAGTTTCACGTTCCCGTTCATCGGACAGTTTTGTTAGAATATATATATATATATATATATATATATATATATATATATATATATATATATATATATACATATATATATATATATATATATATATATATATATATATATATATATATATATATATATACATATATATATATATATATATATATATACATAATATATATGTATATGTACTCACTCACACACACAGACATATATTTTACAAAAAGATTGGTGAGTGTCTTGAAATTTCGGCCAGCTAACCTTCATCGGACCGTAAATGTATAATAAACATTACCTCTACAAATAGTTGTGAGTAACCATTTGCTTAAACATTAATCTATCTATCTATCTATCTATCTATCTATCTATCTATCTATCTATCTATCTATCTATCTATCTATCTATCTATCTGTCTGTCTGTCTATCTACCTATCTATCTATTTATCTATTTACTATAGTTGTTCCGATAACCAGGATTATAATTATCTCCTCAATCTATGTATATATGTATACATACATACATATATACATACGTGTATATATATATGTTCACAAACACACAGACTTATATATGATATATGTACATATTCACATATATATTTAACTATATCATAGTATTGATTTCTAACTTTGGCACAGCATTAAGTCACTATTTTCCTTTTCTTTTAAGGAAAGAAGCAGTTATTTAAGGGCGTAGTTATTTAACCGATGGAGTCGACCCCTTCATCTGACTTGCTCCCCTGAAACTTATATCATGTTACCAAGAGTGGGATGAAAGTTGATGGTCGATCAAAACAGAATTTGAAATTAAAACCTAAGAAGTTACAGATTATTTGAAAGAGAAATTAAAAAAAAGAACAACGATGGAGAAAACAGATATCACAAGGCATTATATAGCCTTATAATGATTTTAATCTCCCTAGCCGTACTGCACGTCCTCAACTCCGACCCAAGCCATGCCACACTTATATATCCATGTCTAATGTGGGTGAGCACGTGAACGAGTATGTCGGCAGACAGTCAGCCAGTAAACCAGCCAGCCCGCCCGCCAGACAGTCAGGCAGACAGCCACAGCCTATTGATTTGACCAGTCAGTCGTACGCAGTGCGGCGAAGTCCATGTAGAGCGATAAGAACAGCAGTAACAAGTGATATATATATATATATATATATATATATATATATATATATATATATATAAATATATATATATATATATATATATATATATATATATATATATATATATATATATATATATATATATATATATATATACATATATATAAGTATATATACAGATATATATATATATATATATATATGTACGTTTATATATATATATATATATATATATATATATATATATATATATATTGCAAAGGATGCGGGAAGGAAGAGAAGGAGGAGGAGGAAGTTGTAAATGAAAGAGAAAAAAAAAAGGAAAAGGAGAGGGGTGGAAAACGGAAGGAGAGGAAGGAGTCGACGGGGATAAGAAAAGAAAAGAAGGAAAGAGGCGTAGAAACTTCAAATGCATAAACTGATATCGAATGATATAGCTAGATTAGCTTGTCAGAATAGAAAAGGAGTTTCAAAATTTATAAGTGTATGCACACGAGTACACATATATGCATACGCATATAAAGGCAATCTCGCATACGCGTGTACACTTGCAAAGCATTCTTATATATACATGTCTGGCCCATTTACAGACCCTGACCCAATACATATGTACGTACATACATACATACATACATACATACATGCATGCATACATACATACATTCTTACATACATACATACATACATACATACATGCATACATACATACATACATACATACGTACGTACATGCATGCATACATACATACATACATACATACATGTATATACATACATACATTTACACATGGATATATAAATGCATATGCACGGATAGACAAATATACATGCATATATATGTATTATATATACGTATACACATATAAATATATATATAAAATATGTATATATATATATATATATATATATATATGTATCTATATATATATGTATGTATGTATATATATATATATATATATATATATATATATATATATATATATACATATAAATATATTATTATTCAGTTTATTTCCAGATTTCTTGCCAATAGAGAAAGAACCAGTTTCTAACCTAGATCCAAGGGTCCTTCATTGGAATTTCAGCATCAACAACAGGGTGTTTTTGTTTGAATGTATGCCCTGCCAAAACATTTGAGAGACATGCAAGACATGCAAGACATGGATGCGGAGGTCTTCAAGACAAAACTTGACGCTTTCCTCTCCACGATATCAGACGAACCAATGGCTCGTAATGAGACGCAGTTTAGGGCAGCGATGTCAAATTCTCTTATACACCAGATGTGCCATCAAAACTCTTGATTGGACCATATCAGGTGGGGGAGACGAGCCATGCAAGGAACGTGAAGAGAGCACAGCATAAAGACGGAAAATCACGGTGGTGCACCAGCATGACCGCAGCCGCTTGGCTGAAACACATAAATAAATAAATAAATAAATATCTGTATGTATATATATATATGTATATATATATCCTGTGTCCTGGGTATGATTAAATTGCATCCGCGGGGGACTGGTACGGAAGTTCCGGAGTTTTGAGGTATGCGGAACCACTACTTAGCCAGTATTTCCCCCCATGGGTTAACTCCCACACGAATCATTGTGGGTGAAGAGTCCCAAATTCTTTGTTCTCTTCGTGAAGGTAAACGCATAAAATACAAGGAAGCAAGCAAACAAACAAACAAACAAGCAAAAACCTGAAGTGCAGTTGGGTTTTGGTTTTATAAACCCCTGCTGTTCCACTGGTTTTATAGATGATTTCGCTAGAAAGTTGGTTCAGTGCTGTGCAACACAATCCAGTCAAAATAAGTTCTTGCACAGGAAATTTTTGGACTCTCCGAACAGTTGCATGGACTCATTGAGTTCAGGAAGTGTGTTTACTCGATCAAAAGTAGACATCTACCGCGCGCGCGGACACAAACACACACACACACACACACACACACACACACACACACACACACACACACACACACACACACACACACACACACACACACACGCACACACACGATTGTATGTATTTATGTGTGCGCGGCTAAGTGGCTAGCGTATGCAGCTCATGATCGCACGGTCATGAGGTCGATTCTAGGTGGCGTGTTGTGTCCTTGAGCAAGATACTTTATTTCACGCTGCTCCAGTCTACTCAACTGGCAAAAATGTGTTGTACATGTAGTTGAATGGGCCAGCCTTGTCATATTCTGTGTCACGCTGAATTTTCCCGAGAATTACGTTAAGGATACGTGCGTCTGTGGAGTGCTCAACCACTTGCAGGTTAATTTCACGAGCAGATTGTTCGTGTCCGGTTCCTTGTGAGGTCTCTTATGAGTGCTGTTGGTAACATGGAGTTCAGTACAATCAGTTACATGGACTAGTCGACGGCAACTAAACCGACGTCCTTACAAGGCTTGCATGTTGAGGAAGGTTGCTAGAACCCAGCAGGACTAAAAACAAGGTCGGATAAACCTAGTGTAGATTCTAGCAATAGCACACGACCTCAGAAATTACGTGTTGGTGCCCGGTGGACTGGAAGATCACTGGGAATGAACTAACTACAGATTTTTGTTAAAGTATGTCTCTAAGAAAAGGTCTCTCTGATTGTTGGCACTCCGTCGCTTACGACGACGAGGGTTCCAGTTGATCCGATCAACGGAACAGCCTGCTCGTGAAATTAACGTGCAAGTGGCTGATCACTCCACAGACACGTGTACCCTTAACGTAGTTCTCGGGATATTCAGCGTGACACAGTGTGACAAGGCTGACCCTGTGAATTACAGGCACAACAGAAACAGGAAGTAAGAATGAGAGAAAGTTGTGGTGGAAGAGTACAGCAGGGGTCGCCACTATCGCCTGCCGGAGCCTCGTGGAGCTTTAGGTGTTTTCGCTCAATAAACACTCACAACGCCCGGTCTAGGAATCGAAACCACGATCGTATGACCGCGAGTCCGCTGCCCTAACCACTGAGCTATTGCGCCTCCTCTCTCTGATATAAAACCAGGTATACAGAGAATGGTATTAAACATTTATGGATCCTTTGTTTGTGCTCCTACGTTTCTGGGCATGTGACCCATATTGACATTGGATATCTTGGTTTGTTGCTGGATATCTGGTGTGTCACTGGATCAGATCATTTAGGGTAGAGAGGGTCTATGAGACGCTGTGCAAGCCTTATTGGATTTAAAATTTCAGGTTGTGCAATCGCCGAGTGAGGCGACATTTCGATGCCCGGTCGAATAGGAAGGCGCCGCTGTTTGCAAGGAAGCCGCTGGCGCGAACCCGGTTGGGATCAGCCGCAGGTGCAATAATCTCATGGACGAGAATTTTCGGTATTTTGCATGGGCAGTGGTCAGTGACAGTCTTCCTCGGTCATGAGTGAACAGCCATCATACACACACATACACACACACA
>NC_142932.1:102625058-102629634 GCF_046866305.1 Octopus bimaculoides | reverse complement strand
TATATATATATATATATATATATATATATATATATATATATATATATATATATATATATATATATATATATATATATATATATATATATATATATATATATATATATATATATATATATATATATATATATATATATATATATATATATATATATATATATATATATATATATATATATAATATATATATATATATATATATATATATATATATATATATATATATATATATATATATATATATATATATATATATATATATATATATATATATATATATATATATATATATATATATATATATATATATATATATATATATATATATATATATATATATATATATATATATATATATATATATATATATATATATATATATATATATATATATATATATATATATATATATATATATATATATATATATATATATATATATATATATATATATAAAACAAGGAGCGTGGCTTAGTGGTTAGGGCATTCGGCTCACGATCGTATGGTCGTGAGTACGATTCCCGGCAACGCGTTGTGTCCTTGAGCAAGACACTTTATTTCATGTTGCTCCAGTCCGCTCAGCTGGCAAAAATGAGTAGTACCTGTATTTCAAAGGGCCAGCCTTGTTACGCTGAGTCTCCCTGAGAACTACGTTAGGGGTACACGTGTCTGTGGATTGCTCAGCCACTTACACATTAATTTCACGAGCAGGCTGTTCCGTTGATCGTAGCAGCTGGGACCCTCTCGTCGTAACCGACGGAGTGCTCTATATATTATAAAATGACATTCAGCTCACTATTATATAGTATATTATAACTTGCTATAGTTTCCAAATACTATTTCAGAGCAATATCGCAAACAATTAATCATAGTTGATATTAATTAACAAGGAAACAAAGCAACATTACAGGGTGAAGCAGCAGTGGTATCAGAAAAGACACCACGAAGATTTTTGCTCAGTATTTCCCAAGAAAAGTAAAGGGGTAAATACCGTTTCCCTTTATTACCAAAATTAATGACAAATCTCCTATAATCGTTGCAGTCTTTAGCTGGTACTGAAGCAATATTTTCTTAACTGATTATTATCTACGTATAAAAATCGTTCTTCACTGAAAACTGATACTGTGAATATTTTTATGCACCAAGCGACTACTTCGAAACACAAATGGTACTAAATAGGAACCATTTCAAGAGACGGCGACAAAGATGAAGGAAGCAAAATAAACGTATTATTTAAAAAAAATATGGCGGAAGAATTTTTTTTAATCAAGTAAATATCATAAATATTGTTTTGTAATCTATTTTAATTTTCTTGCTTTATAGTTCAACCTAGTGACTGATTTTGTAACCTTATGTATGTCAATAGTGTTGCTTTCACCTAAAATCTTGTGGCCAGCCCTGGTCTGGTAGTGTGACAATTATCAGACAAAAGCACGCCATATAAAAAGCTGTGTCTGTCGAATGATCTGTGGCGATTGATAGGCATTAACATCTGAAAAGTGAGTGATAATCTATAACTAACCATTGGCGACTGATGAACAATGGGTGGCGTAGAATGCATAACAAGTAATGATTGAAGATTAGCAGTTAAAATTTGATAATTGGTATGTGACTGTGACCAAGCTGAGAGTAGTGAGTTATTGAGTCACAAATGGTGACTATTTTAGCGACTATTGGCAACAAACTATTGGCTGTTGGCTAGTGGCGATGCACTAGCGACGATTATTGAGTAATCTGTGACAAATAGTCACAGAAAACGGCGTGTGACAAATGACTAATGACGAAGTGAAGAATAATGAGTGATAAGTAGAGATAGATATGCTGCTTCATATGGGAGAACTACTGGTAAATAATGTGAGATAACTGTCATGAAGTGACAAGAGATAAGGGATCGGTGACAAGTGGTTAGAAGTGTCTAGTGACTGATGATGAGTGATGAGTGACAAATAATGAGTGATGCATTAGTGACAAGCAATGTCTAGGGAGTAGTGACTATTGTGGATATATTTTGGGAGCCTCTAAGTAGTTACTCGACATGCAAAAAATGGTTGTGATATCTCCTTTAAATTGTACTCCACTGTCTTAAGGTTCTAGACACACTGTGCAAAAAGCAAAATTATAGACGAGGTGATCATGGCTGGAAAGCCCTAATCATTTACTTATTCATTCAGAGCTGATTTAGGGCTAAACGATGCTAACAACTTTTCAATTTGGCATCGATCTATCATTTGAGAGAAAACATCGAAAGCAATCTATAGATAAGCAGGCATACACACCCTCTCACAGTCACACACACACACAAACACACATACACACACACACATACACATACACGCACGCACGCACGCACACACACACATACACACACACTCACACACACACACACACACACACAAACACACACACAACAATGACAACAACGTCAACAGCAACAACAAACCAGCAAGTATATTCTTTTATCCTTTTATTCATTTACTTGTCTCAGTCATTTGACAGCGGCCATGCTGGAGCACCGCCTTAAAGGGTTCTAGTCGAAGAAATTAGCCCCAGGGCTTATTCTTTGTAAACCTAGTACTTATTCTAGGTGTTCTTTTGCTGAACCGCTAAGTTACGGGGACATAAACGTACAAGCACCGGTTTTCAAACGATGGTTGGAGAACAAACACATAAGTACATACATACAGGCAAACAGACATACATACATACACACACACACACATATATATATATATATATATATATATATATATATATATATATACGACGGTCTTCTTTCAGTTTTTTTACCAAAAATACACACAGAAGGCTTTGGTCGGACCGAAGCTATAGTAAAAGAAACTTGCCCAAGACGCCACGCAGTGGGACTGAACCCACAACCCAACCATTTGGTTGGGAAGCAAGCTTCTTACCACACAGCCGCGCTTGCGCATATATCTGCACAAATGTACCAAAACACCCAAGCACAGGAGTCAATGCTTGAAGCTTCAACATGGTCGCCCGACCAGCTAAAAGGTGCAGTGAAATCTCCCTCATCTCACACCATATCACCTTCGATAGGGAAGTAAAAGTTATTGCATAATGTAGACTGAGATATGCTGAGCGAGATATGGCTGGAAAAGAAACGCTAGACATGGTGGTCACGGTTGAAACACATTCGATCATAGATCAGCTTGGGACTTGGTGTTAAACAACAGCAACAAAAAAAAAAGCAGACTAGATACACACACAAACGTGCACATGCGCAATGGCACAAATATACTCCGACGACAGAGATACGCAAACACGGATGCAAATGCACGAATGCACAGACAAACGGAAGCGCACAAACACACGAAAACAAACTCACACACACACGCATACTAACACAAATAGGTACACGTGCATGCAACGGACATGCAAGCACTTACACACACACATATGCAGTTACACACGCATGCACAAACGTGCACATACGCAAACATATATTATTATCACAGAAACACATAACCGCACGCAAACACACAAACACTCAGAGACGCTCGTTGCCGCAAATACATACACACGTACACACGTATATACACACAAACACACACACACAAGCACACATACACACACACACACACACACACACACACACACACAAGCACACACACACGCATGCAAATAGAGGCATTGTCGCAAGCTACAGCCATTAAATAAATAAACGAATAGATAAATAAATAAATAAATAAATAAATAAAATGTCATGTGGTCTGTTTGAAGCCGGGTCACATGTCTGGCTCGTCATCGACTTCAAGGACAGATGCTACGAAGGAACTAACACGCACGCGCACTCACATACACACATACATACATACATACATACATACATACATACATACATACATACTGCAAGATGTTTAGCCCCAGGTTAGCCAAGACCGAACAAAACTATTATCAAAGACAGTCCCGCCTTGACCATCTAGATCATTTCTCTCTTTTCCTTTCCTTTCTTTCGTTGTTTTTCCTTTTGTTTTTTGTGGGATTTTTTGTTTGTTTGTTTGTTTGTTTTTGCATATAGATCACATTGATCTCTGTATCCTGTCTTTCTTTTAAGATAGTAACAGCGTCGTTCATAAGGATATTTGACTGTTTTTTCTAGCAGAACGAGTAACCTCATTGAAGCCATCTCGTCAGCTGCTGCTGCTATTGGTGTTGCTGTGGTTGTTGTTCTTGTTGTTTGTTTCTTATCTTAAGTCATCCCTGACAAAAATCATTTGCGCTCCAACCGTGACCACACTATTTTATATTCATTTATGCCGGAGACCCAGGAGGACCATATTACGAAAACGTGTCCTTGCATTTCGAAAGATGGCAGCCGTGAGATTTAAGGGAAATTTACTGTTATTTCTAGCAACTCAAGCGACCATATAGTAGCTCCCTTGTCTGCTGCTGCTGCTGCTGCTGCTGCTGCTGCTGCTGCTGCTTCTATTGTTGCTGCTGCAACTGCTGCTGCTGCTGTTGCTACCGTTTTATTGCTGTTATTGTTATATTAACCCTGTCTCCACCGTCCAGGTCAGCCCTGATGGAGCAAGCGTTCTAACCAAGGCGATGACAA
>NC_142932.1:102600058-102615058 GCF_046866305.1 Octopus bimaculoides | reverse complement strand
ACTCGGGTTTCAGTTGCACAAGATCTCCTTGATTGTGTCGAGAACAATAAAAACTGTTTGAAAACTTTGCGCAGGCCTCTGAGCAGGTGTCGCTAAGCTTTTGGCAAAATTTGATGCAGATTCTCTGCTCAACTTTCTCTGTCATGGTCAATGTGACGATCACACGCTACACACCTTCCTTCCAAGTACAACTGTAACCAGCGGAAGTGAGCTAGAACGTTAAAACCTTGTACGCATACACAGCAGAGTTCAAGATCAATCTGTGCCAAGTGGCGTTACTCTGCGTGTTTTAGCCTCGTTACTATGGCAACAGTCCGGATACTTATTAATCAGACTATGTACATACGTACATACATGCGCATGTCTATGTATCCACGCATACATATACATGTGCATGTCTATGTATTTTCATGCATATAGCTGCATGAGAATATACATATAAAACAAAGCATGCAAACCTGCACATGCACTGACTCCAAATAATGCACACATGTACACAAACATGCTCAAATTTACTCTTGGTGTTGTTGAAATTCCAATGAATGAGCCCTCAATCTAGATTAGAAACTGGCCCTTTCTCTGTTGGGAAGAAATCTTGAAATTAAACTGAATAATGACATACATACATACATACATACATACATACATACATACATACATACATTAAGGCGGCGAGCTGGCAGAAACGTTAGCACGCCGGGCGAAATGCTTAGCGGTATTTCGTCTGCCGCTACGTTCTGAGTTCAAATTCCGCCGAGGTCAACTTTGCCTTTCATCCTTTCGGGGTCGATTAAATAAGTACCAGTTAGGCACTGGGGTCGATATAATCGACTTAATCCGTTTGTCTGTCCTTGCTTGTCCCCTCTATGTTTAGCCCCTTGTGGGCAGTAAAGAAATAACATACATACATACATGTATGCATGCGTGCATTAGCCTAAACACCAATCTTGAGAAATTAGGCTTCTGATAACCAGAAATGAAAAAGCTGATTCGAAGACTACAGATCCAATCCATCATTTGAACTATAAAAATCTGTAAAACTTTCCAGAAATTTATCATTTAAGTATATATGAGCATGTCTAGATTTGCAAGTATATGCATGAGAAGACATACGTAAAACAAAACATATAAATCTGCACGTATACATACATGCAAAAATACCCTGTTGATGTTGTTGAAAGTCCAATGAAGGAGGCTTGAATCTAGGTTAGAAACCGGCTCTTTTTCTATTGGCAAGGAATCTTGAAATAAAACTGAATGATGACATACAAAGAAGTCACTGTGTTATTGAATACAAACAAAGACATCAACACGAGGAATATTGGCGGGGTATTTTGTGAGTAAATGCCTAAGTGACAATCTGAAAAACTAGGGTTTTCAAAATAACAAATCAACCAGCTACTTTACACATTTCAAATATAACCTTTAAGCAGAACAATAAAAATATGTAAGACTTCTCTCGAGTTCACTATTTGACATTCCAGCGACGGAGCTTTGTAACTTTTATTAGAAACCAGCCCTTTCTTCGGAGGAAGAATTTAAATAATTAAAAAGAGATGAGAACATACATACATACGTACATACATAAATAGTGACAGAGGACCAGTACGTTTATTAATCGCATATATAAAGTTTAAAACATAATTCTAAAAGTTACCTTATATTTATATGTATTAGTTCACTTCTTGTGTATGATGACATGTTCGGAACGAGATGGAAGTGAATATACTGCAAGGTTTTTAGTGCGTTGTCCTGCTTTTAGTGAAACTTTATTGCCTTCATAGCCATTTAAAATATTGATTTCTTTCATTGCATTAAGTAATAGGTTCGCTATTCCAGACGGTAAGAAAACTATAAAATTATTTAGTTTATTTTTCCAGGATTTCTTTTACCTTACTTTTTTTTTTCTCACCAAATCACCAGAAATCACAGGACCTGTATCTATCTTCAATAAAGTTGTCGAGCAGAATATACGAGATATTATCGACATTGGATTGACTCTGGCAGGACTTGGAGATATATCATTTCTTTTTTTTTTTTTTTTTTTTTTTTTTTTACAATTTTTGAGTGAATCAAACTTCTTTTTAAAGCAAAATTGTCTTCATTAATTCTGCCTTCATTTCAATCCTGCTGCTGCTATTGTTGTCGCTGTTGTTACAGAAATAAACTGGAATTAGAATGCATTACATTGCACCTTAACACGTCTTTTATAAAGGCTTTGAAAATTACATGATTGCAAGCGAGTGAGTCACTGTTTCAATATACAGAGTTCCCGCTTCTTGTTGCGGATCATGGACACTGGTTCATAATACACGATTACATTGTGAGCCAACGAGGGGCAATTTACCTGTTCGTTCGACCTGCGAAAAATGATAAGCAAATCATTGTTATTTCACGCCTTTCTGTCTTCAAACAATGAATTACAGAATGGGTGGACTATAATTGAAAGTACCGATGGGATAGACGTGGATAGAATATCGTTGATAAGAGGTTTCCCTAGGCGGAGCTGATCTCATGTGGTGCTACGTAACACCTGCTACTGCAGTTTTCCCACTTGGGTAGCAGGGATCTGTCCTACACCTGCTACAGTACAATCCATCAACCTTTTTAGTGGAACATCTTATTGATTTTGTTGCAGACAAGTTTCTTTTCCTCTTCTTTTTCCAGGGAAATAGATTACATACACGTGTGTGTGTGTGTGTGTGTGTGTGTGTGTGTGTGTGTGTGTGTGTGTGTGTGTGTGTGTGTGTGTGCAATGAGATAAACTATTTACATTGTCAACCGGTTTCGCTTATGCTAATCATGACGAAACAGTTAGTGATAATAGGAATTACGTAGTAAACTTATATATTTTTGTCTTTCCGGTAGTAATCTTTTCTATGTTTTTAAATATTCTCCCAAATATGCATATACTTCATATTAAAGATGCAGGGAAAGCTGTAAGGTGATGTTCTAGTGCTCAGCTCTGAGTGCTCTGCATTTTGTTAGAGAAACTACTGTAAGCTAATGAAGATGATGATGTAATTCTTGTTTCGTTGTCATTTCATTAATTTCATTATACGTGTGTGTGTGTGTGTGTGTGTGTGTGTGTGTGTGTGTGTGTACGTATGCATATATGTATATGTGTATTGGTTTCGAAACTTTGGCACAAGGCCAGTAATTTCGATGGCGGAGCTAAGTCAATTACATCACTGATTACAGTGCTCAGATGATACTTACTTTATCGATCCTGAAAGGCAAGGTCAGCCTTGATGGAATTTGAACTTAGAACTTAAGACGGATGAAATGCCGCCAAGCATTAGTCCGGCTCGATAGCGAATCTGCCAGCTCGCTGCAGCCTATTCATACATTCATACATATTATATTATATTATATTATATCATATTATATTATATTATATTATATTATTGTATAGTATAGTATGGTATATTATTTTACATTATAGTATAGTAAAGTATATCATATTATATCATATTACATTATAGTATAGTATATTATAACATATATTACAGTATAGTAAAGTATTTTATATTATATCATATCATAGTATTGTATATTATAACATATATTATAGTATAGTATAGTACATTATAACATATTGTATTATATTATAGTATAGTATAGTAAAATATATTATATTATAGTGTAGTATAGTAAAGTATATTATATTATATTATATTATATTATATTATATTATATTATAATATTATATATATCATCTTATATTATATCATATGTCCCTGTCTCTCTCTATATATATGAGTGTATATGGGTATAATGAGGATGCAACAGAATTTATCAAAACTTGCCATCAGCTTATGTAGAGACATTTTTACTGTCAAATTTTGAAATAAAAGCGCTGATCATTGAGCAATATCAAAATTAGTGTTTTAGAGAAAATTAAACATACAGAGACAGTTTCATTGGGTAAATATGGTTTGAAAAGAATATAAATTATACAATCTGTTTCAATTATGGAGAAGAAGGAAAAAATGAAAAGCTATTAAACATTTAGTCTAATGCTGATATCGTGTGATTATCTCAGATTATAAGATATTTTAAGGTTATTAGAAAGAAAAAGTGCAGTCATTGACATTCTGAGTAAATTTCTGGAAATGGTAAAAGATTTTGGTAAATTTTACAAATACTAGAAAGAAGTATTTTGTATCAATACTTTTGTGCAAGGATTCTATTGCCCATTTGTCTGTTGTCTTTTGTTGTTTTTTAAAGAACATTAGGGAGTTATAAAGTAGAATTCCTAAGAAAGAAATTCTCAATGACAGGAAAGAAAAGGTTTAAATGTGTTTGTCACTGAATTAAGTAACATTTAAGTAATAATAATGTGGATTAGCAGGATTAGAAGAGCGTCGGTTTAAATATCTTGCTGCATTTAGTTGTACTTCTTTACGTTATGCGTTCGATTCACATCGGTGCCTACTTTATCTCAATTACACTTCTGAGGCTGATATAATCACAGTTGCACTCCTCCTTTAAAAAGTTTTCGATCATGAATCGAAGTTAGAAACATTTTTTTCATTATAATTCCTTTCACATTTTGGATGTTTCATAGAAATTTTATTCATATTTACTACTGATTAATCTGCGACTGAAGAGTAAATAAATTTTTACGTTTCTCCACAAAATAAAACATGGAAATATATAAAGCCTTCATGTGAGAGAAAGTGAATCCCAGTGTGACGGCTGGTGGAACACGGAATTACGTTTCCTCGCTGATACCTCGTATGAGCGCAAAGATTGAAAATGCTAATGTTGATGGAGGAATATTCTTATCGAAGACTTTTAGTAATGCAATCATTTCACAAAGAATACCAATAAGACAAGTTCGATTCTCATCGTATGGAGAGTGCTTAGACTAAATGATTAACTATTTCTTTTCTATTTTTTCATAGTAGTTCATAAAAATAGATAGACAGGTAGTTAAATAGAAAACAACTTATAGGACGATTATATAGTAAAAATATAAACAAAATTTAATTTTTGAGAATGCATGCAATCGATAGATAGATAGATAGTAGTACAATTTTATAATATATAAATTGATATAAAAGAAAATCTAATTTTTGTAGGAGCATATCATAAATTCAGGATTCCAATTTCACCAAAAGATTACCTGATTCCTTGTTTTCTTTCTTTTCATTTTTCCATAATTCCTGTGTATATATATATATATATATATATATATATATATATATATATATATATACTAATCCAACATTTAAGTTTGTATCCAATATATAGATAAAGCTTGGTTTCAAATTTTTGCACAAAACCAGCAATACCGGGAGAGAGGTTAGGTTAATTACATAAGCTTCAGTGCACAACTGGTATTTAATCTATCGACCCTGAAAGGATGAAAGGTAAAGCCGACCGCGGCAGAATTTGAACCCAGAACGTACAGGCGGATGAATTACCGCCAAGCATTTTTACTCAAGTGCTGACGGAACATATATGTGTGTTGCATGTAGCGGGGGAGGAAACTAGTGGCTAAAAATTCCCTTTGCAATCTAGAGACCCTTAGTTCGATATCATTACATGACTTACTGGGCATGCGTTTTTTTTTTTTTTTTACTTAGCCATAGCTCGCCCTAAAACTTCTGAGAAAATTTCAATCGACAGACATTGTGTGGGAAGCCAGTCGAATGGGCTACAGACGGAATAAGAAGGACATTTCTGTTTCACTCTGGGTCTCGCTGATTCTGCCTGAAGACTACATTAAGAGTAACAAAGTTATCTATAACTTGATACACGTGTATATTACTTAAGAGATTTAAGTAATTTACTAGTTACAGAAAGTATTTCGACATCACTTTCATGTACCGCACTTTGCCAGATTCTCAGCGACTACGGCCTTCCATTGCAATACAGCGAAACTGGACGTGTTGGACGAAAAGAATTTTGTGAGTGGTTTCTCGCTTCCTTCTCACAGCAAAAAGAAACAGGTTCTGAAAGGAAACGAACCCAGTTCTCGATTGCAACTTTATTTTATCAATATCGAAAAGATGAAAACAAAGCTGACCCCGGCAGTATTCAGAATGCAATGAGCTGGAACAAATAACTATGCTCTAATGATTTCAGCAATCGACCGCCCTATATTTCAATATAACGTCTGTTAATAGTATAAGATTTGCATATATATAGACGGGGACCAAATGTATTTATTTTTATTGTAAACATTGCTAAATTCTATTCTAATAATCGTCTCGCAGTTATTGTTGTGAATGATACTGGTGGTTTTAGTGTTTATAAGGGACAATTTTTTCATCTTTTTCTTCGTCATCTTACCAAGCTGGTTTTAAATTTAAATGGTTGAAGGTAGTATTTTCGATTTCAATTTTTATTTAATGAATCGATTATTTTATTTGTGTATGTGTTAGTTTGCAAGTTTGTTTTCTCCTGGGTGAGGTCAATGAGCGAATCAACCACTTATCTCTGTACCCGTCTCTTTATATCTACTTAACCATGGATATTAATGGGGGCGGGATGTGTTGGAGAATTCATTACTGATGCTTGCTATCAATTCTGAAAAGAAGTGTACGCTGTATAATTGTGTCCCCTTATTTGAATTTGCCATGAATTAAATGTAAACTTTTGAAAAGAAAAAATATATATATCTGTCTGAAATGACGTTTTCGTACGTGTTTCGACATTAAGGTCAATACATAATGAACTGCGTTTCCTTATTGTATTAATGAAGAAAAGGGGAAAAGGTGGCAAGAAAAGAACGTCAAATTTAAGCAAATACCATCCAAAGTGATTTTACTTCGCTCCGAGGACAAAGACTGACTTTACCTATCCACTTCCACAAATATTTCCACATTTTAAAACACACCATCTCGTTCTACACCTTGTGACAGTGGAACATTTACCTTATATTAGTGAAAGATATCGTAACAACGTAAACTACTTCTGATTAAGTAACATTAAGAAGATAGAGCTTGTAGCTGACGGTTTCAAAGTTCCCCGTCCTGAAACTGGTATCGCAATACGTTAACCTAAAAATATGTTCTTTCTCAAATTGTGTCATTTTCCGAAGAAGATACGGTTGCTATTTCTTGCAATTCGAGCAACAAGGTAGAATATCAAGTTAACTTATATATATATATATATATATATATATATATATATATATATATATATATATATATATATATATATATATATATATATATATATATATATATATATATATATATATATATATATATATATATATATATATATATATATATATATATATATATATATATATATATATATATATATATATATATATATATATATATATATATATATATCCCGTCCACTATGTCACGTACAAACTATTTTTGGGAAACGATACAATTTAAGTTAACTTGATATTCTACCTTGTCGCTCGAATTGCAAGAAATAGCAACCGTATCTTCTTCGGAAAATGACACAATTTGAGAAAGAACATATTTTTAGGTTAACGTATTGCGATACCAGTTTCAGGATGGGGAACTTTGAAACCGTCAGCTACAAGCTCTATCTTCTTAATGTTACTTAATCAGAAGTAGTTTACGTTGTTACGATATCTTTCACTAATATAAGGTAAATGTTCCAGTGTCACAAGGTGTAGAACGAGATGGTGTGTTTTAAAATGTGGAAATATTTGTGGAAGTGGATAGGTAAAGTCAGTCTTTGTCCTCGGAGAGAAGTAAAATCACTTTGGATGGTATTTGCTTAAATACATATATGTATATGTATATATGTATGTATATATATATATATATATATATATATATATATATATATATATATATATATATATATATATGTATGTATATATATAAGGATTTACTTTTCGTAAGGAAATGAAAAACCAAGGCTGTGTATAATATAGAACATTTATAAATAGAATGCCTTACAGCTGTTTCCAGGACATTTATTATATCCCTTCATCGGAGACGGTGTGAGAGGATGATTAAGCGACAGTTTTGACACCATTATCGCTCATAACCTATATATATATATATATATATATATATATATACCATAGAAAGTAAGGAGGTATGAGAGGTGATTATATTTATTTAACCACTTGCTTTCCCTAAGCTTACAGCCTACATCCTGCTATAATAAGATAGTGTACAATAAATTATTTTACATGCCTGTACTAATATGCATGATGCACCCATGATCTTCTCGTGATCTGAGCTAGCCTTCTTTATCTACATGTATTTTTAAATGTACAATTGTATTGTATAATGCGTAGTGTTCATATTGGTCCAGACATGTAAAATAATTTATCATACACTAAATTATTACTTCATTATCAAGGCTGCAAAGCGGTTGTAATACTAAGAATATCAAATAATTAAACATATATATCCACCTGTCATTCCTCATGACATTTTATGGTTTATATAAACCTTATCGAATCTCTTGGAATTCAGCTGCATAAAACCCTGCCGAACCGTTAAGTTATGAGGATGTAAACACACCAACACCTGTTGTCAAGCAATAATGGGGACAAACACACACTGACACAAACACACATACACACATATATATTACCACGGGCTTCTTTCAGTTTCCGTCTACCATTTTCTCTCACAAGGCTTTGGTCGACCTGAGGCTATAATAGAGAACACTTGCTCAAGGTGTCACGCAGTGGGACTGAACCCGAAACCATGTGGTCGGGAAGCGAGCTTCTTACCACACAGCCATACATTCGCCTGTGTGTGTGTACGTGTGTGTGTTTGAGTGTTTGTGTGAATATGAAATGGTGTACGCTATATTACCATAATTCAAGATGGAATAAGACTATACATAATTATGTAGAATGTAGAATCGAAAGGCCCTACAGAGTACCATCCGGTCCCGTTTCACAGAACTGGATGATACATCAACAAGATTCGGATCACATTTACAAGGCGGCGAGCTGGGGCGAAATGCTATATAGTATTTCGTCTGCCGTTATGTTCTGATTTCAAATTCCGCCGAGGTCAACGTTGCCTTTCGTCCTTTCGGGGTCGATAAATTGAGTACCAGTTACGCACTGGGGTCGATGTAATCGACTTAATCCCTTTGTCTTTCCTTGTTTGTCCCCTCTATGTTTAGCCCCTTGTGGTCAACAAAGAAATAAGATTCAGATCACTGGGGATGAATTGTGAACGCATACGCTACATATGTTTTACGTGAGGGTGTGAGCTAGTGTGTGTGCGTGTGCATGCATGCGTGCGTGTGTATGTGTATGCAATGCGTGCGTGTGTGTGTGTGTGTAAGTCATTGTAAGGCTCATTCATATTAGTGTGATGTAGTGTCTTCACGATGGTTCATTGTACACCACGCTGCTCGAATGTGTGCATCTGTGTATGTGTTGTGTGTATGCGTATGTATGCGTGTACGTGCGTGCCTGTGTGTACATGTACGTTAATATCTGTATATAACCATATAAAGTATGTATCTGTGTGTATATACGTGTATATACATACACATATATGTAATATATGTGAGTATGAATATGTGTATTTATATCTATATTCACATGTATATGTACATATTCGTGCATGTACATGTGCAAATAAGAAACATAAACAGATATAGAATATGTATAGGTAGATAAGTAGTTAAATAGACACAGTGGGTCAGAGTGTTGAAGTTGATAAGTATAATCTTGTGTTGTGTTTTGTAATATACATACATCCACACACACACATATATATACATATATATATATATATATATATATATATATGTATATAGAAAGAATGAGAGAGTTACATATATATGTGTGTGCGCGTGTGTGTGTGTGTGTGTGTGTGTGTGTGAAACTATGTGTGCAAGGCATGTTTTCATACGTATGCTGATGTATCTATCTGCATGTGTGAGTGAATGCGAATGGACACGCCCGCGCCCGCGCGTCACAGACGCACTATCTCAGATGTAGGATGTATATATGCTCCAGAAACAATTAGCTGCTGTTCGGAGATGATGCGTTTTCTTCCTTTACAGAAGAAAGCTAGTCTTTGTAATATATAGTACTGGTATGTGAAGTATTCGCTATCACTAGGAAAAAATATATATATTTTTAAAACCACACTGAGGTCGACTTCGCTTTCCGTATTTCCAGCGTCATAGATTAAATGCCAATCATTTTTGTTCCTATTCATCTTAATATTATTATTGTTGTTGTTGCTGTTGTTGTTGTTGTTGTTGTTGTTGTTGTTGTTGTTGTTGTTTTGCCCGCGGTCAGCTCTCATCTAGCAGACCTATGATCAAATGCATTCAAACTGTGACCACCCCAACTTTTTACTTGCATAGTATATTTAAGAATAAGTGTAGCGGTGTGACGAAATCATTAAGAGCATTGGAAGAAGTGCCTTAGTGTGTTCTGGGTCTTTATGGTGAGTGCAGATGCCACCATTTCACATCAAACCTCACTTTTCGTTTGAGATTTTAATCCCAAAAGAAGCAAAAACATTTCGGCAAAAACTGGGAGATGTGAATAAATGCTTTTGAGCATACACAAACACCAACCCCAGTAGCAACTACACTAGTATTATCAATACCTTCATCAAAGATACATCCCCACTACCACACCACCACTATCACTGGCACTACCATTATAAACACTCCCTTAATACTTTTTGCCCCTTGTGGAGCATAGGGCCTCAACAGTTATTTTCTGCTTTTTGCGGTCATTGGCGTGTTTCTTGGCTGCTTCCCATGTCAGGCCTGTGGTCCTGAGCTCGTCCAAAATGCTCCGCTTCCATGTCTGCTTCGGGCATCCTTGCTTCCTTTTCCCCTGCGGGTTCCAGTCAAGTGCTTGTCGTGTCACATTTGAGGTTCAATTATCGTCTAATTGGATTTCAATAAAAATCTATAATGGGTCCCACTAGAAGGGTTAGCTATTATATGATAAGATAAGGGTGAAAACAGTCTTAGTGCGAGGGAAATGTTGTAGCATAGTGAATGTGACTGATATCAGGCAAGGAGAGAACAACGTTGTGTAAGTGACAAATATGGAGTGGCAAAATTTTCAAAGTTGGTATATTGAAATAATCTTTCACATTAAATCTGATTTTGTTATTTTTTTTTTCCAGAAAAATTGCAGAAAAATGTTACTGTGGTTTAACGTTTAATTAATTTTACCTAATCAGAAAACAGGATTTGGAGTGGCATTTTCTGCATGATAGCTGCCTATCACGAAATGAAAGCAAAATCACTGCGAGAAGGAATTTTTATTAAACAAACGTAAGCTAACCATTACGACGACCAAAGTTGGAAGAACGTCGGAAGTTTTAATAAGTTTTAATGAATAAAGTCATGGGAAACGTCAAATTGGTCCTAATCAAGAGTCCTATCTGTCGGGGAAGGCATGGCCTGACATGAAATAAACAAAAATTTATACAAGGCATTTTATTGTAAAAGTTGCCCGGCAACGACGGGCTATTCAGCTAGTTTTTAATAAAGGAAATTAAAATTCTTTAAATGTGCGTGTGAACAATGAAGTTCCACGCAATAGTACCAAAGAGGAAAGTCCAGATTTCATCCAATAGTCGCCTTGAAATAAATAATTGAATAGTAAATTCGGTATTGTGAAAGTAAAAATAATTTTCGACGATAAAATTTTTTGCTTAATAGTATATGTCCGATATCTAAAGACATACCGTTACGAAGATCCGAAGATCAATTTGAGAAACACTATTAAACTAAATAAACCAAAGTCCATCCGCCATCATTTTTAAAATAGCTCAACAGAAAATTCAGATTTGTTACGATCAAAGGTTTTTGAATATAATAACTTTGCTTATACTTGACTTGATATTTTTAGGAAGCTGCCTAATGCTCAAACAGTGCAACAGTATTTTAGAAAGTAGCCCAAAGGTCATTAACCAAGCGTTTTAGAATAACTCCACAAAGAATTCCAATTTATATCGTTGATTTCTTTGGAGTTGTTTGGGTTTTTTTTAAGTGTCCTATGTTCGATAACTAGAGAAATATTACTACAAGGCTGTCTAAGGCAGTGAGAAGGCAGAATCGTTACGGCGCTGGGCTAAATGCTTAGCGTATTTACGTTGTGAGTTCAAATGCCGCCAAGGCCGACTTTGTCTTTCATCTTTTCGGGGTCGTTAAAATAAGTAGCATTCGAACACTGGGGTCGAAGAAATCAACTTACTCCCTCTCCCCACATTGCTGGCCTTGTGCCAAAATTGGAAACCATTATTCTAAGACTGTCTGTGATTCATTCTAATGCTTTGAATATCGCAGCAAAAATCTCGATGTCTGCCGACAAACCATATGTGTTCTGAATTAGTATTTAAAATAGAATTACAAAGTAAAGACTACAACTGTCATTACCCTGTTAAAAGTTTCTCATTCTTCCGTATCTTCCAAATAATTATATAGTCTATTGTATTATTTCTTAAAAGTTAGGTTGACATTGACAAACTTGTTTCTCAGAGTCTTTTGGATTTTCTGAATCAATATCGATGTTGTCTAAATCTTAACTTAAAAGGATTCACAGTCAAGCCAATATAGTCTTTCGAAACAGAATTATCAGTGGTTAGTACTTTACATAATACAATCATTTTGAAGTACATGAATTATGTAATGCGTAATTTATTGAATTAAAGCAATTACATATACGTGGATGGCTGAGTGCATGCGTGTATGTGTGCAGGCACATAAAATATGCCTTTATTGTTTGGTGAAGTTATATTTACAGCTAAAGTTTAAATATTATTTTTATTAAATATTATATAATATTTGTTATCTCGGAAAATAGTTACTTAGTAAATTTTTAAAAAACGGTACTTGTTCTCACATTAAGACTTATCGGGACATTGACCGAATTAAACTTGCGGTTTCTATTTTTTGAGGCTGTTATGATCTTTTATCACCATCCTATTTTATGTAAATAACTCTTTCTATAAAGCTTCCGTATTACAACACTTATATAATAATAGCCGAATTCTTAAAGGATTCACATAGATAGTCCAATAGAAAATATCTGTATGAAGTCAATTTGAAAAACTCTTCTTTTCGTGCCACGTAAGCTTGCTAGAATCCAGGATATCGAGAACTGATTTGAAGAAATATGTCTGAACAGCGAACTCAATATCGAATAATAATAATAATGATAATAATGATAATAATAATAATAATAATAATAATAATAATAATAATAATAATAATAATAATAATAATAAAGAAGACAAATTGTTTAGAACCGACAAAAAACGATTTTATCAAAAGATTAATGATGATAAAAAAAAAGGTGAAAGATTATTCTCTGATGCTGATGAAAGTTGACTTTTCTGGGGTAAGATATAGAGTAAGCAAGAACAGCATAATATTACAGCTGAATGACTCTGCAGCCTGAAGCAAACAGCTTCTTCTCCCCAGCAAAGAACAGTATCAGAAATATGAGTAAAAAGATAAGCAATTGGAAATCAGCAGGACCTGATGGTGTACAGGGATTTCGGATAAAAAAAGTTCAGTAGGTGCCATAAATTGATCGCAGAGCAATTTAATGCCTTGATCAATGGAGAAGAAATCCCGGGCTGGTTGACAAAAGGACGGACGGTGTTGTGTCTGGAGGATGCACCAAAGGGAAATGCTGCTGACAGTTACTGACCAATTTCTTGCCTCCCGTTAATGTGGAAGTTGCTGACAGGAGAAACTGCAGAAGAACTGTACAGATTTCGTGATGAGAACGATATATTACCGACGGAACAAAAAGGCTGTAGAAGGAGATGCAGAGGTATCAAAGATCAATTACATAGTAATGCAAGATTGTAATCGAAAGAGAGAACACATTTGAGAATAACCTGGATTGGCTATCGCAAAACTTATGATATGATTCCACATTCGTGGCTCATCGAGTGATTAAATCTGTTTGGAATTGCGAGGAATGTAACGTGTCTCCTGAAGAGAAGTATGGTGGGATGGAAAACTGAATTGACATCTTACGGAAAATGCTTGGGTACCCTGGGTATGAGAAAAAGGATTTTCCAGGGTGATAGCTTATCTCCGTTGCTTTTTGTTCTCTGCATGACACCCCTGACCTTGGCACCCAGGAAAATGAACCTGGGATACCAACGAAAGGGAAAATCCCAAACAATTAACCGCCTCTTCTTCATGGATGATTTGAAACTCTATGGCAAAAATGAAACACAAGTGAGTTCCTTGGTGAACACGGTCTTCTGTTTTAGTGCTGATATTAGAATGGAATTTGGACTGGAGAAGTGCGGAGTAGTCTACCTAAAAAGAAGAAAGGTACAGTCCCTAGCAGGGATAGAACTACCGAATAGAGATTTGATTAAACAAATTGAAACGGAAGGCTACAAAGATCTTGGTTTACTAGAGTTCAACGAGATAATGGAGAAAGAAATGAAAGAGCAACTGAGAATGGAATATTTCCAGAGACTAAGGTTGGTCTTGCGCTCAAAATTGACTGGAGAGAATAAAATCCAAGCAATTGATACGTGGACGATAGCATCACTTCAGTACGGAGCAGGAATTACAAAATAGCAAAAGAGAAAAGTGATGAAAATGGATACCAAAACCAGAAAAATGTTGACAGTACACGGAGCCTTCCACCCTAAGAGTAACACCGAAAGGCTGTACTTGTTCAGAGGAAAGGGTGGGAGAGGTTTGATCAGTTTCCAGGACTTTATCGAAGCAGAGGAAAACAGTTTAGGGTGATATATAAAATATTCCGTGGTGCCATTGTTGAAACACGCGATGAAGGCCGGCGTCATCAAAACCGAAAATTGTTTAATGAAAGAAAAATTTAAAGAAAAAATGAACACAAAAACAGAAAAAGCATGGAAGGAAAAAATATATACGGTAATATTGCAAGAGATGTGTCCGCCAAGACAGATATAGAGGACCGGTGGCTACGGATGAGGAGGAGTGACCTGAAGATTGAGACTCATATGTGCAGCTCAAGAACAAACGTTAAGGAACAACTGTGTGAAGTGCAGAATAGACAACACTACCGACAGCGAC
>NC_142932.1:102580058-102595058 GCF_046866305.1 Octopus bimaculoides | reverse complement strand
TTTATGAGCACACTCAAAAACGCTTCACATAAATGAAATTAAAGGATATACACACATGTTTGTATATATATATATATATATATATATATATATATATATATATATATATATATATATATATATATATATATATATAAGTGTGGACCTCACTTTAGGTTGGGGAGTCAGCTGCGGTTGGAGGGTGAGATATTTTCTGGCCCTAAAGAGAGGAGCTAGCCTTTCAAATGCAAACCTAGTTTTCTAGGATGCTGGATGTTATTCTAATTAAAAAGTGATCTTTGTTTAATTTTTTAAACGTCATTATCTAACATCTTTGCAGAAATATTGTTTTCTGATAGTTTATAAGTCATTTTTGAGGACTTCAAAACTAGAGAATTCTGAAATTCCAGTCTGATAGAAGGAAAGTTTGTTTGTTTGTTTTTGCTTTTGTTTTAAAACAAATCTTGATAAAAGTTTCAAGTATTTTCAGTGTTTACTATTTGCATCATTGACTAAACATTATCTCCGAAGTAATTATGTCTGTAACATCGTTTCTGATGATCTACTGGAGTTCATTTAACCTACAGTATACCTTATCTCCCAGTTCACTTTGCTCTGTAAGCAGCATGAGTAGCTCATGAAATCAATATACAGAGTTAAGAATTTAAGGACTATCTCTACCTTTTTACGTCATAAATGACAGTAAGCTCCATTTGAATTGAATTCACAATGTATTTTCTGTTTCACTTATGTCTTTAGTGCACAGCAAAAACTGTGGACGTCACACAATTTCATCTCCTTACATGTAATTGTGAAAGCTATGTTTTTATATAAGAAATCTTTATTAATTTTGTTCATTTGTTATTTCTATATTTTAGTCTGCGGAGAAAGAGCAATGCCCATGGCTTCTGAAGGTCTTTCTTGAAGAAATAGGAAAATTTGGGTAAGTTAATTCGCTTGATTTTCAGGATGCGCTTTTAAGGGCTAGAAGATGGAAGAAATGCACTAAGGGATATTATTCGTGGAAAGGCCGCGTTTGAGAAATATTTTACTTCATAATGTAGGACATAAAGATAAGAGAGTAAGGTTAACAGAAAACACAAAGTATTAAAGTAGCTGGTTTTGATTTAAGTTGTATAATGTTAGTAATTTCAAAAAAGCATATGCCATTGTAGTAAAAGCAGGTGCTGAAGAGAGCGAAATAAGTTTTGCGGCGGAAATGCAATTCTAGCTTATTGTTGAATTTTTCTTCTTTCTTTTTCTTTTTTGCTCATCTGCAAAATGACGTTTTGAGAGGATGCAATCTTCACTTGGAATATATCATACCATCTCCATCTTAGATGTGTGACTAGTTCTCCACTATTGAGTGAACATTCTTATATAAAGATATGCAGCAGCAGTTTACCGTAGGTGAGGATAAGATATTTTATAACCTTCATGATACAGCCTTAGCTATACAGCCAGGATTTTGATCACCAATGATACTAAGTCCTAGAATTCAATAGTACGAAAGTTTATCTGTGTGTTTTCCATAAGCAAAACTTTCCTACATAGGACGGAAGGAATACTAAAGTATATAACATATTGGACTGCTAAATAATGAGTCAGTTATTTCATTATATCTCTGAGCGGAACACTTTATTGTACATGAATCACTTTTCGCTTTCTTTCCGCTCTTTTTTTTTCTGACAAACATTGGAAGGCAAATAACGCGATTCTCGTTATCCACCCAGTCATACAATGTACGTGCGTGTGTGCGCGTGTGTGTGTGTGTGTGTGTGCGTGTGTGCGTGTGTGTGTGTGTGTGTGTGTGTGTGCGCGTGTGTGCGTGTGTGTGTGTGTGTGCGTGTGTGTGTGTGTGTGTGTGTGTGTGTGTGTGTGTGTGTGTGTGTGTGTGTGTGTGTGCCTTTATGTGTGCTTGTGTGTGCACGTGTTCGGGCGTATAAATTTTCATCTCAGAATGTAAGTGGACACATTGCGAAGTGCATGAAGCTATCACCTTATCATTTCTGTCACTCATCACCATCGGTTATCTGATATATTCAATGTTAACATACGGTCACACATTTTGGTGAGTGCAAGGATGGGTTACTTTCTCGAGTCCTACCGACTCATAAGGGCTGGTTTCCCGGTTTTCATGGCGTATAAATTCCCCACCTGGACGAGACGCGGTCCATCGCAGGATTACTCATTTTTGCCAGTTGAGTAGACTGGAGCAAAGTGAAGTGAAGTGCTTTGCTCAAGAACACAACGCATCATGAGTCCAGCACCCTAACCACTAATCCACGTGCCTCTACTAGTACAAGGATAGAAAATGTCGATTAAATTTACCCCTTTATTTCCTCCTTGCTTTATTTTATCGCTCCACATCTGCAATTCCAACGTCAGAATCTTGGAGGGTCACCAAAGCCATAAAGTGTAAGCTTCAGACCTTCGTCAACAAATGTCTGCAACATCCTCAAGATTTGGTGGCCGAACAAACTTTCAGACAGAAGTCTGTGAGATAGAACAAACGAGACTTCGATCAATCAAGAAACTCGGGAAGGGAAAAGGGGTTGGATCGATTACACTCCAAGTGTTAGACTGGTAACCTGAGGAAAGAGGCTTTGGTCGGCCCGCGACTATAGTAGAAGACACCTGCCCAAGGTGCCACGCAGTGAGACTGAACCCTGAATTATATGATTGGGAAGAAAGCTTCTTATCACACAGTGATGCCTGCCCCTATTTAAGCGAAATATTTTCGCGATTATACAATAGTTTGCAATATCACATTTTTCTCCTATTTCTGTTTTTTTTTGTTTTTGTTTTTTTTTTTGGGGGGGGGCGGAAATCAACTTCAAAATAGAAAGGTTCAACTGTCATGTTAAAAAGGCTTAATATATATGGGGCAAATTCTCGAGAAGGTATAATTGATGGGTGTACAGTAGAACACGTATGTATTCCCGTTAAGGAAAATACGGAAAGGGGTCTAATATTTTGGGTCGAAGATAAAGCCAAGTATGTGTGTGTTTATGCGAATGTGTATGTATAGATGTAAGAAAGTGTGAGTGTATTTATGCCTGCCTATCATTGTATATATACGGGTATATATATATATATATATATATATATATATATATATATATATATATATATATATATATATATATATATATATACATATACATGTATGTATGTATGAATGTATGTATGTATGTATGTGTGTGTGTGTGTGTTGGTGTCTGTGTACCTTTGCAGGGGGTCGATTCCGCAAGGTAATTGCTTCTTTATGTGCATATATATATACATGTGTTTGTATTTATGTGTATACATATGTGTGTGTGTGTGTGTGTGTGTGTGTGTGTGTGTGTGTGCATGCATATATATATATATATATATATATATATATATATATATATATATATATATATATATATATATATCATATATAATATGTAATATTTCCTATGATATATATGAATACACTCATATATATTCACATATATATATATAATATGTGTATAGTATTTGTATATGTCTCGTTAAATATATCGTATAAATGTATATATTTTATTTTATTTATAAATATATTATGCTATGTTATATATGTTATACATATATATATATATATATATGTGTGTGTGTGTGTGTGTGTGTGTGTGTATGTATATACGTATATATATATGCATATAGAGAGAGATATAAATACATATATAAATAAATATACATATATATATAGGTACATGCGTGTGTGTATGTATGCGTATATATATATATATATATATATATATATATATATATATATATATATATATATATATATATATATATATATATATAATAAGACTGTGAAAGTAGCCATATGTACTCATATAATATATATATATACCCATACACATACACATGCATACACGCTCACACATTCATACAGAGAGAGACGCTCACACGCACACAGACACACACAGTCATACACACATGTATATGCCTGCGTAGACGAATGAATAAACGTATACCAGTGAATGCAAGAGCGAAGTATTGTTATAAGAACCTGTGCTGAACATAGAATATCGGCCACAGTCACCATAGTGAGACGTATCTATTTTGTATGTCTACAGTTCTTGCTTGTCAAAGCCTACTCTCATCTCGAGTCTGTTCAGCTTTTTAGCTTCCGTGGTTCATCTGGTGTGCGTTCCTCGTCGCCATCTTCGTTGTCTTCGTCGTCGTCATCGTCATCATCGTCTTTTCGTTACTCTATGCTTACTTTCTTTTTTCTTTTTCTTGCCATTGTTATTTTTTTTTTTTTAACATTCTTTAAAGTTGTCGTCTTCAACATTTGCATATCACATAGAAAACACATAGTAAGATAGCAAGCTCTGGGACAATTGGGTCTAATTTCTCTTTTCTTTCTTCATATCATCATCATCATCATCATAATTATTTTCGTCGTCGTCATCATCCTCGTTGTCGTCGTCGTCATTGTTATCATTATTATTATTATTATTATTATTATTATTATTATTATTATTATTATTATTATTATCACCATCCCCCTCATCATCATCATCATCATTTATCATTTTACTCTTTCGTCACCCTGGTTGCAAATTAAAGAAATTTATTACTATCATTATTATTATTATTATTATTATTATTATTATTATTATTATTATTATTATTATTATCATTATTATTATTATTATTATCACCATCCTCCTCATCATCATCATCATCATTTATCTTTTTACTCTTTCCTCGTCCTGGTTGCAAATTAAAGAAATTTATTATTATTATTATTATTATTATTATTATTTTATGTTTGACTTTTGCTTTGCATTTGTACAAGTTGGATCCAAGTCTCACCCAGAGACCTCAAGAGACAACAAGTTAGAAGGTCATGTAGGTGTTATGCCTAGGATACCATATTATTATTATTATTATTATTATTATTATTATTATTATTATTATTATTATTATTATTATTATTATTATTATTATTATTCACGTTGTACATCTTCGGTGTAATCATATGACTTTTTGAAGACGATGGCAAGCGTGTAGTGAGTGTATAGTTAGTTTTAAGCCCCAAAGAGAAGAGGAAGACGTTTCAGATAACGCAATTGAAACAAAAGTACGCTTAACCTTTCACTTTCAACTTGTCGTTGTTTATTTGCTCAGCAGACGACGAGACATATGTGACGAATCTGGTGAATATTCAAATCAGGTGATATATTGAACAGTACGCAAAGAAAAAATTGAAATTCCTAAATAATTATAATTCCAGAGTACGAGAAAGAACAGAAAAACCTTAGCAGTAATTCTTAATGACTTTCGAATAAAAGGAGAATATATATTCAAAAATTATAAAGTAATCTCTCAAGCATTATTTACATTATTTACATTCGACGGATATTTGTCCTCATCTTGTTTGTTGTCAACACAACGTTTCGGCTGAGAGACCCTCCAGCCTTCTTCAAGTGTCTTGGGAAAATTTCGAACCTGGGTTCTCATTCCTAAGGTATTTTTCGATGTTATTATTATTATTATTATTAGTAGTAGTAGTAGTAGTAGTAGTAGTAGTAGTAGTAGTAGTAGTGTTCAGGTCACTGCTTGGAATTGAACTCGGAATCTTGGGGTTAGTAGCCCGCGCTCTTAACCACTACGCCATATGCCCACCTGAAGAAGGCTGGAGGGTATATCAGCCGAAACGTTGTGTTAACAACAAACAAGATGAGGACAAATATCCGTCGAATGTAAATAATGTAAATAATGTACAGAATTCCTCATCTCTTAAATATAGAATTGTATAATCTCTCAAAGTTAATTTACATGTTGTGGAGAAGGAATTTGTTTGCAGGCCAAGAATTACCTCATCAGCATAATATAAGCGAACTTATCTTTGATTTGATAAAAAAAAATTTGCAGATAAGCATTAAAAAAATGCATTACGAACAGTTTTGGCCAAAGTAATTTGCGTAAGGGAAAAATTATACAGTTCTATATTTAAGCGATGAGGAATTATATTATGTACATCATTTACATTATTTACATTCGACGGATATTTGTCCTCATCTTATTTGTTGCTAACACAACGTTTCGGCTGATACACCTTCCAGTCTTCATCAGGTGTCTTGAGGAAATTTCGAACCTGGTTTGTCATTCCTAACAATAAATAAAATGAGGACAAATATCCGTCAAATGTAAATAATGTAAATAATGTGAAATATTATATAATGAACTAAAGGAATTATCTCAAGTAGGCCAGTGACGTAAATTCAAATAATTAAGACAACGGGTGATGTAATGGATACCGTCCATAAAAATATTCTTAATTGAAATTTGCCTTTTATTTGAAGAACAAAAACAAATTTCCTATCTAAAAATATTAAGATTTATTACCTCAAAGTCAGTGCAAAGTTTCGTCGCTGTTTGCAAGTAAAGGACAACTATGCCGTTTTTTTTAATTCTTTTTTTTTTTTTTCTTAAATTGCAGAAAATTGGAAATGTATGACATTGCTTATATGACACTGGCATTCATTTACAACTTATCACATAATATCATGGCAAGGACACAAAAACACACTCACACATATTCATTCTCTTAGGATTTTTTCTTCCTTTTTTTGTTCTTGATTGTCTGGACAACTTTACAAAGTTAGACATTTATATTTGTGGAGCAATTGTGAAAAAAAAATTATCAACATGATGAGGTTGATGAAGAAAACTAGTGTCTGTGTGGTAAGTAGCTTGCTTACAAACCACAAGGTTCCGGGTTCAGTCCCACTGCGTGGCACCTTGGGCAAGTGTCTTCTACTATAGCCTCGGGCCGACCAAAGCCTTGTAAGTGGATTTGGTAGACGGAAACTGAAAGAAGCCCGTCGTATATATATATATATATATATATATATATGAGTGTGTATACGTTTGTGTGTCTGTGTTTGTTCCCCCAACATCGCTTGACAACCGATGCTGGTGTGTTTACGTCCCCGTAACTTAGCGGTTCGGCAAAAGAGAACGATAGAATAAGTACTAGGCTTACAAAGAATATGTCCTGGGGTCGATTAGCTCGACTAAAAGGTGGTGCTCCAGCATGGCCACAGTCAAATGATTGGAACAAGTAAAAGAGTAAAAGAGTAATTTGTTCATTATATTCTTTTACTTGTTTCCGTCACTTGCTGGCCACCCGAACGGTCGCGGGCTTGTCTAAGCTTACGTATGAGGAACGTTTCCAACGGCTGGCGTTACCTTCATTCGACCGACGGAGGATGCGGGGAGATCTCATCCTGGCTTTCATCATCTTCAACAGAAATGTAAACCTACCATTTGCGGAGTTTTTCACCCCTGCGCCGAATAGGGGTCTTTGTGGGCATAATTGCAAACTCTATCCCCGACACTTTCGACTCAACAGGTGGAAGGCCGCATACTCCATCAGGTATTACAGCCCCATGGAATAAGCTACCACAAGATGTCATTCAACTGCCCACCACTCCCCTGTTCAAAGAGGCTCTGGACAACTGTGGCGACTATGTATAAAATTGTAGATAACAATAACCGCTTTTTTGTTGTTGTTTTTTTTTTACATGGCTTAAGCACATTGTGCTCTTCTGCTAATAAATTTGATATGATTTGATGTTTCGGTTTTTTAGGCCTTATCAGTATAATATAGGGATCTTTCTGATTTGGCGGGAGCCACTTGTTTTCTTAACGAAACACTTTCAAACTTGGGACACTGGTAGAATGTGTCATATAAAACATCTTTTACTCTTAGTGTTATTGAGAAAATTTTATCTTTTTAAAGTTATTTCGTGTTAAAATTATCGTATTTCGGTAATTTCAACCAATCACTGACGTCTATTGTGGTGAAAAAAATTAAGCGTTCACAGTATATTGACTAAAGAAAGTAGTCTAATATTGGGGTATATAAGCCTTTAACAGACAAAAAGACGTGTGTATTAGTACGTGTTGGAAACGAAGACCCCTTATATCCGCGTTAAGTGTGCTAACCGATTACACCAACCTACACACTGGTTTTCTCCCGTTAGATTTAAGAACTACAATGTTCATTGTGTTGTGTAAACAAACAAACAAACATGTGCGTATTCTGCGTTAAATAACATCTTTTAAATAATCAGCAATGTGAAGGTCAGAATAATGAAAAGCTTCCACTTCTAATGTGATATACTGGTGCCTCTGTAGCAGGAATGTCTGCCATTTTGGTGTAATAGTCTACTGATGTTTTGCAGGACTATCAGCTCTTTTATTATTTGGAGTTTATACCACTACCATTACTGGAACCAGAGACTATACATCCGCTTGTTTGGAACAAAGTATGACTGAACTGGGATGCTTCGAGGAAGAAACTTCCTAAAGAAACATTCCGAGGAGTGCAGGTATGATTGTATGTTTAAGAATTTTGCTTTACTACCAAGATCTTCCCTTGCAACATTCTGTGAGGTCGATTTTGATCTTACAGAACGGCAGCTTCCTTTACTACAGTTTTGGGGCGACCAGAGCTTTGTGAATGAAATTTTGAAGAGAGAAAATGTAAGCGAGAGGGTCAGGTGGTATATGATACATCATGGTTACTGTACCTATTCTGTATTATTCATCAGTTTAGAACCAGCACACGGTCATGGAGACCGTGCATGGAGACCCATGGAGACCCATAACGGAGTTCGCTCGGTTGTCAGTATTGTAACCAGTTGTACAGTCTATATCAACCTATGAATTACAGTTCTTTCTTTGTAATACCAGCCTTGAAAGCCCTGAAAATGGTCTTGCGTGCTTCATTCTTTCTCTGGTTAAACAGTAAAAAGAAACTTCTGGTGAGAAACGTAGTAGGGATTATAATAGTTTTAGAAACATTTACGCAATGAATATATTGAATATATGAATGAATATATATACGCAGATGTTAACATATATTTATACTTATATTCATATGCGCATAAATACACGTTACCTGACACTCTGGTTTTAAATTCGATGGCCCCTTATCATCTGTATTGTGGAACAACGTTGATGAGACACGCATATATTAAAAACTGAACATTACACACACACATATACGTATATGTGTGTGTGTTTGTATTTATTCATATATGTGCTTGCAAGTGTGAGCGTATATATATATATATATATATATATATATATAGCTACATATCTTTTATCATCTGTTGTTTAATTATTTCAGTCATGTAAGTACAGATATACTAGAGTACAGCCTTGAAGGGTTTCAGTCGAATAGATCAACCTTAGTATTTGCTATTTGTAAAGTCTGCCATATATTCTATCGCTCTCTTTAGCATAACCACTAAGTTACAAGAACGTAAACAAACCACCACCTGTTATGAAGCGGTATGGAATGGACAAATGAAGACACAACGTTACACATGCGCGTGCATATACGACGAGCTTCTTTTCAGTTTCCATTTACCAAATTCACTCACAAGGCATTGGTCGCCTTGGAGCCATTGCCCGGCGCTTTAACTACTTGCCCAAATTGCAGCACATTAGGACTGAACCCAAAACTTCGAAGTTGCAAAGCGAGCTTCGTATAACAAAATAAACAATATATAACTCATGTATGTTTATTTGATTGTGTGTGTGTGTGTGTGTGTGTCTGTGTGTCTGTCTGTGAATGGAAAGAGCCTATGCATGCGTAAAACAAGACAAACTTGTCATTTTTGTATCAAAGATTTGGAGCTTACATCCCTAAATTTTTGAATACGTATTTCAGCTTTTTACAGAAACATCATTGAAGCAATAGATAATTAATTGCCTATATCAGATGATGGTTGAAATTTGCTTCTTGACAAAAAATATGGCCATATATGGAACAACAACAATCAGCAAAATTTAAAGAGTGACTTGTTCGAGGAAGACGCTCAAAAGCGCAAAGCGATACTTTTCTTCATATGTTAATTTTTTGTTTCTTTCCACAGGCAGGTGGTCGGTCAAAAAAAACATTACAAATTCATTTAAAAAGCGACATTTGTCTCTATGCATGTCTGCGTACATAAATCAGCGGATACGTATATACATACGTATGTGCCCGCGCGCGCGTCTATATGTGTGTGTGTGTGTGTGTGTGTGTGTGTGTGTGTGTGTGTGTGTGTGTGTGTGTGTGTGTGTATCCATTGCCTAAACAATGGATTTACAAATACAATATCCCTACATTCACTCTCTATTTCTTATCTTAACTAAACTATCTAGTGCTTAATCATCCTCTCACACCGGCTCCGATGAAGGGATATAATAAATATCTTGGAAACAGCTGTAAGACATTCGATTCATAAATGTTCTATATTATACACAGCCTTGGTATTTTATCTCATTACGAAAAGTATATCCTATATATATATATATATATATATATATATATATATTTATATATATATATATATATATATATATATATATATATATATATATATATATATATATATATATATATATATATATATATATATATATATATATATATATATATATACATATATATATATATATATATATATATATATATATATATATATATATAGAGGGTGTGATGGGGAAACTGTCGGCATTTTATATTCTCTAATTTCGCGCAAGCACATTGGTTGTTTTTGATTTTGTCTACTACGCAATATAGTGGGGTGGGAAAAAACAGCAGCATTATGTAATTCACACTGCCAGAAATTTGAAAACGACATGCTGTACTGCTTGGCATTCGCGCCGGAAGTTCCTATAGTGTTTGGGTGTCAATCTGACGACATGTACCGAGAGTGATAAACAACATGGTTACTAGTGATGGCGACGTTGTTCCTCCAATCATCTTCCCACACGGCCTCACCCTCAACACGGTGACTTACATCAAGTTCCTGGAGGAGGTAGTGCTGCTCTGGGTCAAGATGGTGACTGCTGGAGGTCCCTATGTTTGACAAAAGAACTCTGCATCATGCCACACAAGCAGGAAAACCCAGTCATGTCTGTCAGACAATTTCTGCAACCACATTACCCCTAAGAATTTGACCACCTAACTCTTCACACTGCAACACCTTTGATTATTATATGAGGGACGCAGTTGAGCGAGAGACCAACAAAATTCTTTGCAATACTAAAGATGAACTGAAGGCAAGGATTATGTCAACATTCATCAACTTGAACAAAGAGACTGTCCAAAAGAGTTGCAGGAGATTCCGAAGTCGTCTGGAGGCCGTGGCTGAAGCCAATGGCGATTTTATTGAATAAATTTACTCTTTAATATTTCAAGATATTTTAAAATGAGATGTCAGTGTTATTTGTGTGTGTGCGTGTGTGTGTGTGTGTGTGTGTGTGTGTGTGTGTGTGTGTGTGTGCGTGTGTGTGTATGTGTGTGTGTGTGTGTGTGTGTGTACAACACCACATAACAAATGAAACATGAAGACCTGGGACAGTGAGAAGTAACTGTTCCTCACCAGGTGTTAACATAAGATTAAAGAGCAATGAAAAAGAAAACTTCTAAGACAGATTAAGAGATCAGCGAGACTATTTCTACAGGGGTCAGTTTACCCCAAAACAGAATATTACACGCATATTTGGATAGCTTCTCCAAACATATACTCTCTATACTTGATTGAGTACAGAATCGAATCAGTAGTCTAGTTGATAATGAGCTTGGTTCATTATTCCAACAAATCTTTTATCGACGGAATGTTGCAAGTCTGCTGGTTTTCCACTGTAATTTCCAAGATGTTCTGATTACCTTCATTTCTTGGTCCCACTAGAACTCGGGTTACCAAATTTAGTGACCTGCATCCGTCCTACTTGAATATCTAACAGACACAGTAAGTTCCATACGCCATTTTTTCGTTTTTTTTTTTGTTTTTTGTTTTTTTGCGCAGACCAGCTAAATTGTAGAATAAACTCTATCTCCTTTGTTTTCATGCAGAATATTTGATCTTTATAAATTCAGGGTTAATAAGTACCTTACCTAATGTTGGCACTCTAAGTCATTTTAATATTTCCATCGATTCTTTTATCGCCATCTCATTCTATTTCATTTTATCAGCTCTTATATCCTCACCTCATTTACTGTACTTTATCGCCGTCAGTTCTTTTATTATCATCTCATCATATTTCATTTAAATCTTTCATCAATTATTTTACTGCCACTTTTATATCCTATCTGTGTTTGTATATATACATAAGATGATTCCCATGCATTCCCTGAAGAGAAGGTTACAGTTTTAATATCACAGATCCCTATGGATCACATAGATTGTAATCCTTTGAAACATATGTAGGAATAAAGTATGCAATTATAACATGCGTTTTCTCCATTCCTTAAATTTTTAAATATACTCAAATACCCAAATTTCAAGGAGTTCCTGCCTTAAAAACAGGAACTACACCACAGTTATTTTGTGTTCTTTGCTACATTGCTTTCTATTAACCCATTTATTCTATCCGAAGAATTTTTATTCATTAAGATAGAAGAAATACATATAATTAAATATATATATATATATATATATATATATCAAGAGAGGGTTTTTTTTCCGAAGCATTAATATAACTTCTTTCTACTAACCTTAAAAGTGGCCTATTGACATTGCTTGAGTGATTTTTAAGAGATTACACCCTTCATTTCATTATTACACTTCAAAACAAGTCCGTCAAATAGCAATATGTTGTTGTTCAACTCAGAGACGGCCTTGATTAAGCAAACGCATTCCACTGACTACCATGTTTATTCATTTCCCGCCCCTTTTAAAAACAGTTGTGCGTGATTTAAGAGAGATTTGATTGCTATTTCTAGCTAGTCTAGCGATCACGTACAAGTTTCCTCATTAACTAGTCAATTAGGAATATATTCGTCAAATGTAGTGAAACTATTATCCCATTCAAATACATTTCGACCAGTAAAAAGAAATTCCAAAAGTTAGTTCTCAGACAATCAAAACATATACATGAATTATATACGAAACACACACGCGCGCGCACGCACACACACACACACACACACACACACACACACACACACACACTCACACACACACTCATATATATATATATATATATATTTGAAAGTCTATGAGAACTACTTAATACAGTTTTGGAAGTGTACAGGTGATTTTTTTTTTTAAACTATATATATATTTTTTAATTTATGAAATATTTTATGAGGATGTTACTAACATTCTTTGGGAAGACGTTTATATATATATATATATATATATATATATATATAATTGAACATGTATATGAACAACTAATGAGAAGCGCTCGGTTTTTGCATTCACATCTTAATTAAGGGTGATTTTCACTCTACATGTGCAATACCTTCAACATGTTTTAATATCTATGTTTAGTCAAGTTTAATCTCTGAGGGTTGATGATGTGTTTAGCAACACAGAATTTTCTGCACACACTAGTTTCATTTCATTCTTGGTGGTTGTCCCTCGATTGTACAAATGTACTTTCTTAACTAATCATCTAGATTTTCTTTAATTTCGTTCCATCACCATAGTATTAAAACGGCGAGCTGGTAGAACTGTTAGTACGCTGGGCAAAATGACTAAGCAGCGTTTCATCTGCCGTTATGTACTGAATATAAATTCCGCCAAGGTAGACTTTACCTTTCATCCTTTCGGGGTCTATAACGTAAATACCCGTTGCGCTCTAGGGTCGATGTAATCGACTCAGTCCTTCACTCGAAATTGTTGGTTTTGTGCCAAACTTTGAAATCATTATTAGCGAAGCTTGTAACAAACATAATTCGTTAACGTATCACATTCATTTGTGGAGGCGCGTGGCCTAGCGGTTAGGGTGTCAGCATCATGATCGTAAGATTGTAGTTTCGATTCTTGGACCGGGCGACGCGTTGTGTTTTTGAGCAAAACACTTCATTTCACGTTGCTCCAGTCCACTCAGCTGGCAAAAATGAGTAACGTTGCGATGGACTGGCGTCTCGTCCAGCTGGGGAACACGTACGCCATTGAAACCGGGAAATCGGGTCCATGAGCCTGGCTAGGCTTTGAAAGGGCGCATTTATTATTTATTATCACATTCAATTCTACGTTCTGTTTCGACTCCTTACATTTCCCTTGAGAGAAACGAATAACCATCTTGATCGAGTGTTTAGTAGCTTATATTAATGTTACTGACTTTACCGTGTTCTTATACCCAAAACACAGTCCTCAACATCCATATTTACATAGCACTAAATAGGTACTGCAATATCTATAAACTTTGTTACTGCTTTGATGGTTTTCCAAAAAATTAACAAATGCTTCGTTGTTTTAAGATGCAGCGCTGGTACTATACATGCATGTGTTAATGTATAGTTACATTCAAATGTGCGCGAACGCATGTGTATGTGTATAGGTATGTTTGTATATGTATATATGTGCATATGTGTGTGTGTGTGTGTGTATATGTGTGTGTGTGTGTCTGCAGATGGGGGTTCTGTGTATGCAATATGTGTGTGTGAAAGAGAGAGAGAGAGAGAGAGAGAGAGAGAGAGACACAGAGAGACTGTGGTAGTGTGTGCATAACTGTATGTACATAATTCAAGTCACTACAACTTATGAGGCAGTAACTTCTCCGAATCAGTAAAAGCGAGGAGCAAGAAATAAACTCCTGAAAGCTCAATCTATGAAGCTAGCTAGCTATCTGACACATTCTCTCTCTCTCTTCTTTCTCTCTTTCTCTTTCTCTCTCCCTATTTGTGTGTTTGTATATATATATATATATATATATATATATATATATATATATATATCAGAAATTTGTGAGTTCAATGCCCTATGTCTATATATAGACACAGACTATAGTCTGTGTCAATATATAGATAGGTTGTTGAACTTAGACACAAAGATGGGAAAATGCACACGCATACATATTTATTTAAGTATATATACATACATACATACATACATACATACATATATATACATATATATATATATATATGTATGTATGTATATATATATATATATATATATATATATATATATATATATATATACATATGTGGATATATGTATGTGGATACATGTGTATATGTATGTATGTATG
>NC_142932.1:102568081-102575581 GCF_046866305.1 Octopus bimaculoides | reverse complement strand
GTAATCTCTGGCAGCGTTGCCATCGAAGACCAGGGATCAGCAACGAGATTATTTTATAAACGTCACAGTTGATGTATCAACGTCGCCCCAAACGATATCTCATCGTCTTTATCTCTACCCCCACCCTACGATACCATCATTTCTTCCACCACCACCACCACGCAATCACTCTCACGACCATCTTCGTCATCATCATCGTCATCATCATCATCGTCGTCGTCGTCGTCGTGGTGATCGTCGTTTGTCATCAGTGATAATAGTATCATCATCATTGCAGAATGATATAGCTATATGTTTCATTAGCTCTGTTATAAATATTATATTAACAGTTTTGTACAACAATCGACATCGCTGGTTTATTGTTGACGTCACAGGCAGATACGTCATAATCACAGGTGATACAATATCGTCACGAACGAATATATATGATAGTATCCACACAGCTGATTTATTATTATTATCATCATCATCATCATCATCATCATCATCATCATCATCATCATCATCATCATCATCATCATCATCATCATCATCATCATCATCATCATCATCATCATCATCATCATCATCATCATCATCATCATCATCATGGTAGCGAACTGGCAGAATCGTTAGCACGCTGGGCGAAATGCTGAGCGCTATTTCGTCTGCCGCTACGTTCTGAGTTCAAATTCAACCGAGGCCGACTTTGCTTTTCATCATCTCAGGGTCGATAAAACAAGTACCAGTTGGAAACTAGAGTCGATGTAGTCGACTCATCCTCTCCCCCAAAACTGAAACCACTATTATTATTATTATTATTATTATTATTATTATTATTATTATTATTATTATGGCAGCGAACTGGCAGAATCATTAACGCGTCGGACAAAATGCGTTGTGATATTTTTCCGGTTCTTTACATAATGTGTTCAAATTCCGCCGAGTTCCGCATGACCTTCCAGGTGGGGCCCAGTTAGAATTTTCTTCAGGTCGAGTAGTCCATCTCGCTCAAAAGGTCCCTGACTAAGGATTGTTTAAGGATGATGAACAAAACGCGAATGTTTCCAAAGATGAAATATACAAACTCCAAAGAATTCCTCTTAACACATGGTTATGATGCTCCCCCACTACTTCTGCTCGTGATCAGAGATGCACAAATCTGTGGTATTGAGCAGAATATTTGCTGTAGCCTATCTTTTTTACCCAAGACAAAACAATGTACATGATAACTCTTCCAATCAGTTAAATTCCTAAAATATATTGCTAAATTAATTGTTTATGTATGTGATAGCAGTGTGTGGTTCTGCGTTAAGCTAACCCCTGTAAGAATTAATCAAAGACTTCAAAAGTCTTCAATCTGCTTTCCACCAAACGCTCAAGGAGTAGAAATTGAGCTTTGTAAAGGCCGAGAGTCTGGTGAAGACTCTGCACCAGTAATGGCAAACCTATGGATCACGTATCAGTAGTAATATGATGTGGGTTTCTAGCTGACACGTGATGGACTTCGGAAAAAAAATCACCCTGCAGTATTTAATGGCATTTAAGACGCATGTTTTTTTTACCCCCAAAATGTATGGAAACAGCTTCAAGGATCCTATATGCGAAGTTGCACCTCACAAAAGCCTTAATGCATTAAAACCTTTTTATCCTGAATGTGCGATGCTAAAATTGGGTGGGGGTGGCTAATATATCCGTGCATCTAATATGCCATCAAAAATGGTACATACTTAGTGAGAAATTAATAATTCGAATATTACAGAAATTAAAAATATTGACTTAATAGGTTAAAAAGTTTCGCCATATCTGTTAGAAATAACAACCTGATCTCTGTCGAATCAGACCTCCCCTGGAATTGGGAAGAGACGTTTAGTCAATTACGTCAACCCCAGTGTTCAACTGCAACTTATTTTCTCGACCCGAAAGAATGAAAGGGAAAGTCGACCTAGGCTGAGTTTCAACTCAGAACATAAAAGACGGATGAAATGCCGCCTAGTATTTTGTACAGCGCGTTGACAATTCTGCCGCTCACTCTCTACAACGTCGTAAATAATAAAGTGAAAGATACATTCGATAATTTAATACTAGGCACCCTTAAAAACTGGGAGGAAAAGGCTGAAATGCCTTTAAATTTAGGTTTGCTTAATCCAGGTGAACCTGGGGCTAAACTACAGTGACAGCTGCTTTAGGTTTCACATGAAAGAGTTCAGAATAGGGATGTTAGTTTGGGGAGAATTTCATTGAAAGAGAAATTGAATAAAAGATCTCACAACCAGAAAATGATTTAATTAAGATCTGATTTTTTATATATATATATTCAAACATACATACATACACATACACACGCACACACAAACACACAAACACACACACGCATACACACACACATACACACACTCATATATATATATATGACCGAGTATGTATCTATAATCTATTTCGTCACGCTTGAGAAATGTTATCTATTGTAAAGATCTACACTACCCCTTCATTAATATTAAATGCTGTGGAGAACATCTGACTTGCAGAAAGAACATGTGATCAGAACGCAGTACATGTGATCTTGATTGCATCGAAGCTGAATGAACTCAATTGGGTCAAAAGCACACAATGAGTTTTAACCGCCAAATGACTAGTAAGACCACTCTCCCCACTTCTCTCTCACACATACTCACACGCGTACACACGCACGCGCAGTATTAGGTCAGCCGGAATCAGAGTTTACTCCTACCCCAGTTTTATTAGACGCTATATTTATATCAATGTCATTCAGCTTGCAAATTTTCATTGAAATAAGGTGGTAGGGGTAAAACAAATCTCGCATTGTCGAGATATTACTCGTCTTACGTTAGCGAGTGTTTCCTATCAAGGAAGCGAGCGTTTAGTCTTATTCACGCAACTTCGAGTTAATATGAATCTCGTTAATGCGAAACTTATACCATTCCTTCCACGTATTTGTGTTAATAACAGTTTTGATTGAGGCAAATTTTCGTCCTCATTAAACATTATAGCTATACAATGATTCCTACTGACTCAATAAATTATAACAATCTGCCACAGGTATTGAGTGCTCCTTCTTCTATTAGTTACCCGTAACGTGCGTGTGAAAACACATACACACACACACACACACATACACACACACACACACATACACACACATATATCTCAGGCTCATAATTTTAAGCTCACTCAATCATCCATTCACACGCACTCACCCCCATTCATACATACATACACACACGCCCCATTCTTACATGCAGTAATGCATTCAGCCGTCACAAAAAGGGAGGTAAGTGTAAAAGTCCACTTTCGCTATCTTCAGTTCGGTTATTGTGCCTACCCTTACCTATTGTCAGAGATCTTGGGTAATGTCCAAAAGAATGCAATCGCGAATGCAAGCGACATGAATGGGATCCCACCGAAGGGCTTTTGGAGGAAAATTACTCGATAGAGGACTTAACTCGGGGATCACCGAGGTAAAAGAGAAGTAAAGTTACCTTCTCATGTCATATCAACTCATAAGGGCCGGTTTCCCGGTGTCATGGCGTATATATTCCCCATTTGGATGGTCTCGCTTGGAGATCCAGCCGGATCAACTGCAGATGGCTGCTCCTGAAAAGCCCCGATGGAAGGCGTAGTGAGGTCTCTATCCTCACGAGCCTTCCAGGAATAAGTTTGCGAAGAAATTGATATATATATATATCCTTAATGCGAAACTGTATGTTAAACGGATACTATTATACTTTGGGAGGATCATTTCGCCAATAAATACTCACACAGATCTTACTCGTTGTAATTAATTAATAAAAAAATTATTGATTGCTTAGTAAAAAAGATTTCACCATATAAATATGGCCGTCTCAACGCCCTTCTGTACTTTTCTTTCGTTTTCTTTCATGTATTTATATGTATTTCAATAAACAGGTGTTTAGTTGTAACTGGAGGTGATGGTACTGTATGTATTAACAGTGGTTAGTACGTGTCCATGTGAGTGTGTGAATGCTTTTGTATTTTCCTTTTTGATTTTGTACGTACTCGCATTACACACACATACACTCATATATAGCGATATTACATCATGCTATCTATAATGCAATCTGTTAGGTCATAGTCATTGATTCTGCTCGTGAAGTCTTCACTGCTGTCGCAAAAGGATCAATGACTGCAAGCACTTCTGTGACCTTACAACTTGCATTATTGGCAGCATGGATATAGTGTCCATATATCAATCTACTAATATTGATTTTGTTAAGAATTGTGTGTCGGTGATCTGTGAGAGTGATGTAGTATATCGCAATAATGATACCGAACGAGGTGGGGTTCTTATAATACTCACATGTCGACAAATAATGACCTAAAATAATTTTGCCTTGCAAAATCCGAAATAGGTAGAACCTCATTTCCTCATGAACTCCCATGATTTATAAGAAAATGTTGTTGGTGTCCCTCTAAAACCGTCTCTAAAAATGGTCGCTTATTTAGATTTAATACTATACTGTATATTCCGGAGATGAATGTAATCATCGATGCTAATGTCACGAAAGACGAGACCAAGGTTTTTGGCGTATAGTTGGATAGACACCTCAGCGAGTAACTAACGGAGATGTCTATAATTGTAGTAGTGCTGTGTACTCTTGCTATGTGTTTGACACAAACCTTTTGGCTAAAATTCCCCTGCGAGATGATACTCGGGAACTGGAAGAAAGTGCTGTAAAGAGCAACAGCATATAACAAATTATATCCGCAAAGAGCATCAAGGTAACCTTTGACTACTTATTTAAACTTTAACTTGAAAATATAGACAAAGATTAACTCCTCTTCTCGAGTTTTATGAAACCTGTAGTAGTCATTAAGCTGCTCTGTCAGAGAATGTACGATTCTGACAGCAAACCAAATAAGGATGCTGAGAAATATATCTTCTGTACGTCATCGCTGAATAAATAATGAATTATTTAGAAGAACAAAGAAAAGGATTATGTACCGTATATCGAAGCAAATCTTGAACGATTTAGAAAGGAAATCAAAAAATAGTTAGACAGACTAGATATATAAACAGCAAAATGAAGTGTAATATTTATCAATGATAACCATCGTTAGTCCACAGAACTAGAAAAGCCCTATATGAAACAAAGCTTAAAATCGAAGTAAAGAACAACAGGTAAACCAATTCAGCTACTAATTAGTAGGTCATACTCATTTGAGAAAAATAACCTATTCTAGAGCATCTGTAGAGTATACAACCACCCTTAATGTAAACTGCAAAACAAGGTCGTAGGGTACCGGAAAAAGTGCTTAGATGAAGGGTAAGAACATAGCAACAATATTGGTGAAACGGTCTGTATCATAGACGCAAGAATCGGGGACGTAGGCAAGAATTCAATTTAAAAAGACAAAAATCTAGTGTCTGCAAACATAAATACAACGGTAGAATACGCAATGTCGAAATAAAAAATCTTTCTGTATATTCGAAACATCTAACGCATAAATAACATAACTCACTGTAGCAGGGCACATCCTAGAAGCAGAATCGGTACTTATGAATATAGCAACATCCGCCCCACAAAGCAACCACATCCTTTTCATATCCAGTGTTAACTACCACAACAACAATGCAAGGATGATGATTGAGATCAGATCGGAAGTCGATGTAAAACTGTGGGCAACATACATGCACGCACGCACGAATGCATACACACGCGCTCGCGCACGCACACACAGATGCTTACATTTGTGTGCGTGTGTGTGTTTGCGCATAGATATGTATGTGCGTATGAGTGCTTAAAAAAGCAAGAAGAAAAGCGAAAATGTAAGCACACACATACACGTACACACACACATACATACACACACACACACATGTACACCTAAATTCTTACACATGAATAGATATTTTAAAGAAACCAAGCATTAAAAAAGAAAGCCAGTTACCGTAAGTCATATGCCCGTGGGCATATGGCGTAGTGGTTAAGAGTGCTGGCTACTAACCCCAAGATTCCGAGTTCCATTCCAGGCAGTGACCTGAATAATAATAATAATAATAATAATCATAATGATAACAACAATACTACTACTACTACTAATAATAATAATAACATCGAAAAATACCTTAGGAATGAGAACCCAGGTTCGAAATTTCCCCTAGACACCTGATGAAGGCTGGAGGGTACATCAGCCGAAACGTTGTGTTAACAACAAACATGATGGGGACAAATATCCTTGAAATGTTAATAATGTACATAATTCCTCAACTCTTAAATATAGAACTATGCATTTATTTATGTATGTATGCATATATGTATGTATATATATGAAAATGCAGATAAAGAGATAGAGGAGAGAAGGAGAGAGAGAGAAAGAGAGAAAGGATACTTGCTTTGTGTCTACAGACACACGAGGCTGGAGACTTTTCGGGTTTTAAAGCTTTTTTTTTTTTTGAGGACCGTAATTAAGAAAGTACCTCTGAATGGGTCGATATTCCGGCGCAAAGTTAACCTCCAGCTGCCGCGAGTCGTAATTTTCAATTGAGTGAACAAGGACAAAACGTTGCCCAGTCCGAAAATATCTGCTACCTTCGGCACTAGGTTATGCGTCTCTTTAGAGGAAATATAGCGCTGCTAATTTTGACAATTAACAAGATACTTTTCCACTCTAGGCACAAGGCCCGAAATTTTTAGAGAGGGGGCCAGTCGATTAGATCGGCCCCAGTACGCAATTGACACTTAATTTATCGACTTTGAAAGGACAAAAGGCAAAGTCGACATCGGCGGAATTTGAACTCAGAACTCAGACAAAATACCGCTAAGCATTTCGCCCGACGTGCTAACGTTTCTTTTTTTGTTTATTGCTCACAAGGGGCTAAACATAGAGGGGACAAACAAGGACAAGCAAAGGGATTAAGTCAATTACAGCGACCCCAGTGCGTGACTGGTACTTAATTTATCAACCCCGAAAGGATGAAAGGCAAAGTCAACTTCGGCGGAATTGGAACTCAGAACGTAAAGACAGACGAAATACTGCTAAGCATTTCGCCCAACGTGCTAACGTTTCTTCCAGCTCACCGCCTTGCCAATTAACAAGATAGCTGAGGGGAAACTATGTTAGCATTCTATCTGGTAAATACAAACAGAATAGGATTTCACGTATATAACATAAGTTCGTGTCAGCCTCTCAAGCTCTCGAAGCTCTATTCTCTTTTCTCCTTTAGAAGCTAGCACTGAAGTCATCTCTCTAGGGAAGGAGACCATTGAGAAATTTAAAACTTCTCAATTTACGAAAAGAGTAAATAGAATAAAAAGAAATAGAAATGCAGGTAATCGCTTGTGATTTAATTTACTAACTTTTGTTATCTAACATTATAAACTTTACCAATTGTATCTTAACAGAGGTTAAGATAAGAAAAAAAAAAAAAAGAGAGCTACTCAACGTAATAAAAAAAATTACATGCGTTACTGCACACCCAAACACGCCCAAATCATTCGTATCTGCAAGCTTCTTTTCAGTGTTTACCCACAACTAGGT
>NC_142932.1:102545581-102565581 GCF_046866305.1 Octopus bimaculoides | reverse complement strand
AATTATGTGAATTCTAGGGGAAGAGACAGCAGTACCAGCATACGTATATGTGTACACGAGTGAGTGTACAAACGAAAGAAAATAGCACCAACCTATTTGATGGAGTTACATATATTTAATAACACCGATCTCAACACTACATTTCATCCCTCCGGGATCGATAAAATGTCGCACCAGTCAAGTATAGAGGTTAATATTTAATATTTCGAGAAGGCAGCGAGCTGACAGAATTGTTAACACGAATGGCAAAATGCTTAGCGGCATTTTGTCCGTCTTTATGTTCTGAGTTCAAATTCTGCCGCGATCAATTTTGTCTTCCTTCCCTCCAGAGGTCGATGAAATAAGTACCAGTTGAGTACTGGCGACAATGACATCGACTTACTCTCCTCTATCGAGATTGTAGGTTTTGTGCCAAAACCTGAAGCCAATATTTAAAATCTAGGCTTTGTATTAAATAGAGAGGAATGACTTATGAAAATTGAATTTCTGAACAATGATTATTCTAGTGTTTGAAAGAGAATCTGAAGAAATTTTCCCAAGACAAAATATATAAATAATGAAGCGCAGATATAACGGTGAGTATAAGAAAGCCATGCTGACTGAAGGTTTTAATGCGTAATCCGTGAGTACTTTTGGAAGAAGCCATAAAGCTTAAGATGACCTGATTTCCGTTCTCATTTCCAAACTGGGAATTGTAAATGCAGAGGCAAAAGTGTCCACGTGCCCAACGCTCTCCAGCAATTAAAGATATTGTTCCGTTTCCGAATGAATTGCAAGTCCATATTCGAATACATTACAAGATCGGTATGTTTATTACAGCAAAAAGTATTTCGCTCTTTGTAGACGGAGGCTATTAGAAACTGAAACCTGTGGAAGAGTAAGAGAAAACACACGCACACGCACACGCACACGCACACACACACACACACATGCATACACACACGTGTATATATGTAAGAATGTATATATATATGTATGTATGTGTGTGTGTATATATAATCCCCCTCTCTGTATATGTGTGTGTATGTATGTATATATATGTATATGTAAATATATGAGTCTGTACATTTGTATAATATATATATATATATATATATATATATATATATAAGTATTGTATTATATTATATACATACATACATACATACATACAAGATAAAGATATCATTTACGTGTACCTAGGACGCACGTTCGAAGCCGTGTATATGACCACAATAGAAAGCAAATTGCTATCGAGACATGAACATGCGATACACACCACGTGTAGACGATACACACATCTTAATGGATGCACCGGAAGAATGAAGAAATTGAAGGAAGAATTAAAAAAAAAGAAAATGAAACAGCTTAATACAAAAAGAAATATAAAAATATTAAAAAAAAAAATCAGCATCTAAAACAATAAACACAAATCTCCTAGTAATACAATCATTCCATTTCTAGATGGAAACATTCAGATAGACAATAACAGATACGTCACGTCTACACGAAAGACACAAAAAACTACCTATACTTAGACAGAGACAGTGAACATCTTCATAGATACAAAATGTCAGTAGTGAAATCGCTACATAGTAAAACATTTAGATTGTCCTGCACAGACGAATTATTACATAAAGAAATTTCCATAGAATAAAACAAACGCTAATCAGCAATGGTATTAAAAAATAATCAAAATAAAATATCGAATAGACTAACTCATAGAGCAGTTCAGTAACAAATATAACGAAATGATTGCATCACATACACTACACTTATTAAAAATAAATAAACGAAGGATAAACTGTATTACATGAATCAAAATGCAAACTCATTTAATAATAGATGAGAATATCACCAACCTTATAAAGCAGAATATATAATGCATTACATTAAACTATAGACTAACATTAATAACAAAATGCACAGATATTTCATTCTACTTTAAGCACAAGGCCTGAAATATTAGGAGAAAGAGTAAGTTGATTCCATCAATACCAGTTCTCAATTAGTACTTGTTTTATCGACAGTGAAAAGATGAAGGCAAAGGCGACCTCGGCAGAATTTGAAAAAAAAAAAAAAAAAAAAAATAATTAAAGCACAAATATTGAAATTACAAACTTAACTAATAAAAAGCACCAGCTTGTATAATACTATTGCCTCTAAGGCGAAGAGTGATGAATACAATCGCAGAGTAGAGTAGGGTTCAAAATCTCTGAGAGATTTGAATTTCGTCCCGGTTAGATCATAAAAGATGTTTAATATACTCACTCAAACACATATATACACACACACACACACACACACACACACACACACACACACACACACACACACATATATATATATATATATACACACACACGTGCTGACGTCATGAGAACTTAGAAACTTCTTTGAGAACATGAAATAATTCAGCAGATAAAACTACAAAAAATCCCTTCTACTATAAACAAAGCCTGAAATTTGGGTAAAGTGATTCCATCGACCCCAGTGTTCGATTGGTACATATTTTATCGATCTCGAAAGGATGAAAACTAAAATGGACCTCTGCGGAATTTGAGCTCAGAATGTAAAGACGGATGAAATACTGCTAAGCATTTTGTCCGGCGACCTAACGATTCTGCTAGCTCGGTGCCTTTTAAAAATCTTTTAAAATTCTTATGACATCGAAAACACACAATTCTCATCAGAAAGAATAAAGTTAATGAATAAATGGATCAAAGAATTCTAAGAAATACTTTGTTCCAATAGTAGACTACTAACTATTTTTATAGATGTGAGATCAATTGCTGAGGGCATCCTTCGACCGTTTCTGTCCAAAGGGGTTTTAAAACCTATTATTTACATGCTATTATTGCTTTATAGCTTTATCTGCTCCGTGCTTCACCGTTTCAAAAAAAGATATATATAGGCGTGACAGTGTGGTAAGAAGCTTGCTTCCCAACATAGTTCCTTCAAGGCGGTGCTCCAGTATGACCGCAGTTAAATGACAAAAACAAGTAAAAGAATAAAAGTATAAAAAGGAATATGTATTTCTATCTTTTACCATTTTCCCCTTTATTTGTGTATGAGTTTATAACTGTTAGATTCGTACAGTAAAATTACCGAGTCCAGCATTAACTAATCATGACTTTAATGGTTTTAGCTGCTGATGGGACTCATGTTGAAGTGAGTTATTTCCTAGTATATAATTTTCTACTCTAGGCACAAGGCCTAAACTTTTTGGGGAAAGAGCCAGTCGATTAGATTGACCCCAGTACGCAACTGGTATTTAATTTAGATTTGATCAGTTTGGGCCATGTCATGAAGTTTGGACGCAGTATACTTTTCGAAATATGATTTGAAATTCTAGTCGTCATCATCTATTCACATGAAAAAATTAAAAATTATCGCAGGATTGAACTGCTCTTTAAAGTAATTTTTGGACTGCTTTTCATTTTTATTACGTATTTTTCCATGTTGTCTCGACGTCCAGTGGAAAATTACTGGGTTTCTATTATGGACGATGGCACTTGTATTTAATATGTCGTATTGTCAGCTTCTCTTAGAAAATTGTAGAGGTTTGCTAATAACAAAAAGTGTGTTCTGTAAGTGATAACTTCTATTGGTTGAGACTGTGATACAATTGCATGCATACACCACTCCTTTGGCAAACCACCGTTTAATTTCCTCATTAATTTAACCACAAGGGAATATAGAAAGCGGACAAGTAGCCAAGAAATTGACAGTTCAGCTGCTGTAACCAATTCAATGTTATGTCAATCATCATGACACCTCACATTTGAAATGACCTTATGCACCTAGTTATGAGTAGGTAAGTGCACAAACTCAGAAGAAAGAAAACAAAAACACAGCTCACCCAGTGTAAGCATCACTGTAGCTACATCAATAGATCATATCATCCAATGGAGGAATTTTCTGATAAGTTTTCTGATCATAAAATGTTAAGTATTTGATCTGACCATTCGATAACTGACAGACTGAATCGTCGATTTATGCATTGTTTAATGAAATCTGATGGTGAAGCTTAAACTGTTATTACTGTTGGTCATAGACTCAATGTACGATCGATCTATGATGAATGCATTCCAGTTGTGGCCTTCCATATTTTTTTTTATATCTGTCACATGTCTGTCACCTGTCTATCTAATGTGTCCATACTTTATTTAAGACCACGAGTACGATCTGAGGAAGATTTGACTACTATTTCTACAAGGTTGAGGATCAAGTTGAAGCTTTCTTATTGGTTCTTAAAGCGTAAGTGAAATATATAGAATGTTCAGCGGTATAGAGGGCCTTAGGGTAGCGAGCAGGCAGGCTCTGGGTCGATGTAATCGACTAGCCCCTACCTACAAAATTTCAGGCTTTGTGTCTATAATAGAAAGAATTATCATAAAGTATCTATAGGAGTGGCTGTATGGTAAGTAGCTTGCTTACGAACCACATAGTTCCCGGTTCAGTCCCACTGCATGGCACCTTGCGCAAGTCTTCAACTATAGCCTCAGGCCGACCAAAGTCTTGTGAGTGGATTTGGCAGACGGAAACTGAAAGAAGCCCATCGTACATATATATATATATATATATATATATATATATATATATATGTATGTATGTGTGTGTGTCTGTGTTTGTCTCCCCAACATCGCTTGACAACCGATGCTGTTGTGTTTACGTCCCCGTAACTTAGCGGTTCGGCAAAAGAGACCGATAGAATAAGTACTAGGCTGGGGTCGATTTGCTCGACTAAAGGCGGTGCTCCAGCATGGCCACAGTCAAATGACTGAAACCAGTAAAAGAGTAAAAAGAGTAAGTAGTTAGGTTATAAGTACTGAACAGAATTAAACAATTGTAAATCTCGTTGATTCCTATCACAGAATCTTGCTACCACACAGGTTTTCAATTACATACAAAAGAAATGAGTTATGTAGATAACCTGTACTAAATAAGTAAGCGAACATTCTAGGGAACCTCTCTGTGGTAGTATAACCAGTTAGAAATAGTCTTCAAAATGGAAGCAAATGTTGGATAAAGTAATACTGGATACATTGTGTGAAAAAAGACGGGATGTCCTGAGCTAACCGGGGGTTAAATTGTTGAACGAAAATGAGGAAAAGAAATATTCTGTTGTAAAAGCGTTACATACGCGGTATTGTCTAATAGCAGTTCATTGTGAACATAAACCTGCAATAAGTACTCCTACCGTATTTCTTCTTCTTCTTCTTCTTCTTCTTCTTCTTCTTCTTCTTCTTCTTCTTCTTCTTCTTCTTCTTCTTCTTCTTCTTCTTCTCCAACATGTCCAACCACCGAAAAATTAGGTGCAACTGTTTATGTCACGTCCGTTTGCTTGCTTGATCGATTGAGTATCCACTCTGGTTTCTCAAAATTTACTGAAGCTTGGAAGCCCGAGCTTTTTTTTTTAGACACACGCGCGCACACACACACACACACACACACACACACACACACACACACACACACACACACACACACACACACACACACACACACAGAGAAATGAATAATTAGTAAGCAAAAAGAAAAACTGCTTCTCTTGTTTTCGTGTTACTTCCTTAGCAAGTTACTTGGTTATTTATTGAGCAATATGCAGGCGTTAAGATAACTCCACAGAAAAACATCTATACACATGGCTAAATGACTTTAGTTGTGGCTATAATGGTCAGCAGTGGCAAATATACGCTGACTACATATGTAAAAGAAAAACAATTCCCTTTACTTCTATCAGCCAACTATTCGGTAAATAAGTGTACTGGTAGAACCGTTAGAACACTCGGCAAAACACATTGTAATAAATTGCTACAGCTTTTTACAAATTTGAGCTCAAACCCCTCGGTGGGATTCGAACTTAGTATTTGAAAAATTTGAACCCTTCCAGTGATGAAAAATATCTACTCGATCAAAATTAAAGAACAAGTATTGGAGATGAATTTGTCTATATGAACGGTTCTAAAAGGGGAAGATTCCCGCCACCGCCATCAGCAAATATTAGTGAAATATATTTGAACCTTTCCCCTCTTTATCAACTCCTTTGAACACGTTTGATTATGCCCATATACGTGGCACTCTGTTGGTTACGACGACGAGGGTTCCAGTTGATCCGATCAACGGAACAGCCTGTTCGTGAAATTAACGTGCAAGTGGCTGAGCACTCCATAGACACGTGTAGTCTTAATGTAGTTCTCGAGGAGATTCAGCGTGACACAGAGTGTGACAAGGCTGGCCCCTTTGAAATACAGGTAGAAGAGAAACAAGAAGAAAGAGTGAGAGAAAGTTGTGGTGAAGGAGTACAGCAGGGTTCGCCACTACACCCTGCCGGAGCCTCATGGAGCTTTAGGTGTTTTCGCTCAATAAACACTCACAACGCCCGGTCTGGGAATCGAAATCGCGATCCTATGACTGCGATCCCGCTGCCCTAACCACTGGGCCATTGCGCCTCCACATTATACCCATAGAAAACACAAAAATGGTCGGCTACATTGTTTTGTGTTTACAGCCGAAAATAACAATATTTCTGCCAATAGCAAGTCGTGTACACAAAACCATATGGCCCACCGCTTTTGCATTTTACAGGGGTATGGCCAAACCAAGAAGCCGCTCGCTAAGTCGTATTCGTGGATTGAAAGGGTCAAGGAGATTTTTGCATTCATATAATTTGTCGTTCTTCAACATAATGTTTGACAAGTTTAAAAAGTTGGAAACCATCTTTCCTTAACTAAATATGGCAATCTGCCCGCTCCTTTTCGATCCTCACAACTCCCCAACTCCCGCCACCTAGTTAGAGAAACAATGGACTATGTCCTCTAAAATATGTAGGCTTGTCCCACTATTAGAAATCAATATTGGGTCAAATATTTCCTTCGGAATGTGTGGTGCGTGATATTAATTGTGGTCCTGATGTTTTGCTTCTGACTGTCACGCAGCAACCAAATTAAATTTTTGTTTCTTATCTGATGTATTAAAAGAATGTTGGAGGCGCAATGGCCCAGTGGTTAGCGCAGCGGACTCGCGGTCATCGGATCGCGGTTTCGATTCCCAGACCGGGCGTTGTGAGTGTTTATTGAGCGAAAACACCTAAAAGCTTCACGAGGCTCCGGCAGGGGATGGTGACGAACCCTGCTGTACTCTTCCACTACAACTTTCTCTCACTCTTACTTCCTGTTTCTGTTTTACCTGTAATTCAAGTGGTCAGCCTTGTCACACTGTGTCACGCTGAATATCCCTGAGAACTACGTTAAGGGTACACGTGTCTGTGGAGTGCTCAGCCACTTGAACGTTAATTTCACGAGCAGGCTGTTCCGTTTATCGGATCAACTGAACCCTTCTCGTCGTAAGCGACGGAGTGCCAACAACAACAATAAAAGAGTGTTGTTGGCCAAGTGGCTAGGATGGTGAACAACCATTTGCGGGAGCGGCAGTTCGTTCTCTGCCATCAGTATTACCTTGTGTTCGTAGCTTAGGTTACTTGATTTACAAATGGAAGATTCACAAATGAAAGGAAATGATCCAACAAGCTGTAAATAAGTACTACACGATTGGAACAATACATCACTTTAAGCGGTAGAAGTGCTTTATATATAACTAGTTACCCTTTAACTTGCAGTGTGGTATCCAATTCCTTATGTGGACAGAGAAACAACTTCGGTGTAATCTTCCCTAGAATCGCAACGTCAATTTATAGTATTAAGGGAAATCTATCTTGTGGTTGTATTTTAAGTGAAATCACTCATCAAATATCTGTTTGATATTTCCCCAACTAGAGGTATTGACATATGTGTGATAAACGATGTTCTAAAGCCGATCGCATATGTTATCCTTTTTATAAATGTACAGAAATAACATACCCGTTGAGTTCTAAAATTGGCAAAAGATCACCAAATTTTTAGAAGGTAGAAATCGATTTTATTGATACCAACGCCTGAGAGTTACTATATCTTATTTATCCAGAAGGTTGGCTTAGTTGTGATTTGAACTAAAAAGCAACAAAGCAGTACCTGAGCATTTAATGATTTTGTTAGTCCAGTATTAAAGCATCTTGTGTTTCGTATCTTCTAACTGTTATCAATGTCTATCTATCTATCTATCTATCTATCTATCTATCTATCTATTTATCTATCTATATCTATCTATCTATCTCTCTCTGTTCATCATACTGGTGGCCATGGTGAAAGAATGTGTGTGGTGGACCCGAGCGAAAGGATTAGAGACGAAGACCTACCTCTCTGGCCAATCGCTCATCAACTTTTTCAAGTATCACTTGAAAAGGAAGGTGAGAATAGAGAGGCTGGTTTTGTCTCGTGAAAGTTTCATTAAAAGGTGGGTGAATGTAGCAAAGATGGTGCGTGCGAGTGACGATACCTCTTTGAGCATGATCCTATAAATCGAGAAAAATAAAAAAAGAGAGAGAGAGAGAGCACTTTGCTCTCATGTGTCTATTCCCTGCTGAGGTTACCGTGGTCTTTTCCGTAGGCTTTTCTCTCCATGGATAAGCCTAATGTTACTCCATTTTACACTATTGACATTTTCTGTGATATACGATACCCCCTTTTTTTTGATGCCCCTACCGATCCCCTTTGATCGGATTTTTTAAATTTTTATTTATCTTTTTTTATTTTTAAAGAAAAGCTCTACACTTGTATTTGTCCCCTCTGTGTGCAGCCCTGTGTGGCTAATAAAAGAAAGATATCTATCTATCTATATATCTATCTATCTATCTATTCATTTCGTTCATTTTGTCTTTATACGTATATGTACATGTATGTGCATTTATTTATATTGCGTATTCATATACATTATTTATTGTAGCGTTGAAATAACCCTAAGTTTCTCGAATCTCACTCATAACTTCACGTGATCAGTGACAGTCGCAATATTCAGAGAAGTAATAGAAAGTGATTTCAGTTCAAGAGTAACTAATTGTTCAAAGTAGAGTAGACTGCATTTGGTCGTATATACAGTTTGAAGTAACATTCGTAAAATTAGGTTTGGCGCTTAAATTGAATAAAATTTTATTTTAAATTTATTAAAATGTTATGACACTTCAGTTGCTGACGTGGATACCCCTGTAATCAGCAGTTCTAGATTAATCAAGTCTTCTGCAGAAACTGATAACTTGCAACTCGATTTCTATAGGGACAGAGAAAAAAGAAGGGGTGGGTGGGAGAAAAAGAGATAATAAAAAAGAAAGAAAAGAAACAAAGGGGAGGAGAGTACATTAGAGAGAAAGAAAAATAGTGGAGTTATTATGAAAGAGACAAAGCTTTCAATGAGGAACTGGAAGAGAAGCTGAGTTGTGAAGCTAATCTTTTCTACTCTAAGCACAGGGCCCGAAATTTTGGGGGGAGGAGTGGGCAGTCGATTAGATCGACCCCAGTACGCAACTGACACTTAATTTATCGACCCCGAAAGTATGAAAGGCAAAGTCAACCTCAGCGGAATTTGAACTCAGAACGTAATTAGCAGACGGAATACCGCTAAGCATTTCGCTCGGCGTGCTAACGTTTCTTATTTCTTTACTGCCCACAAGGGGTTACACACAGAGGGGACAAACAAGGATAGACAAACGGATTAAGTCGATTATATCGACCCCAGTGCGTAATTGGTACTTATTTAATCGACCCGAAAGGATGAAAGGCAAAGTCGACCTCGGCGGAATTTGAACTCAGCACATAGCGGTAGACGAAATGCCGCTAATCATTTCGCCCGGCGTGCTAACGTTTCTGCCAGCTCGCCGCCTTTGAATTGTCAAACTGATGATGTGGCTCAGTGGTAACAGCGGAGAACTAGTACCTAATTTCGGCATTGAATGTTACACAAATGTCAGAAGTGGACGCCATTGTATTATGTCAAAGGTGCCATCCGCTCCATCTAAATTCAGGACCAGGTACTGCAATAGCCTAGGATTCAAAAGCCTACATCTCTTCAAAGACCTGTCAATCAAAAAAATTAAGAAACCTACATAATCAGGACGAAGGTGTCTTCAAAAACGAACTAAACATCCTCATCCCCATAATACCGGATAAACCGACGTTCCCACATGAAGTACAGGCGAGGGCAGCGGAATCAAATTCCTTCATATACCAAATGGGCCAACAGCTAGGACAGAGGCACATACAGGAGTGGTAATGTGAACCCTCCCCCAGCCTGAGGAAATCAGACGAAAGATAATCATCAGTAACAATACAAAACTACAGTGGTGCTCCAGCATGACCGCATGACTGAATCAGATCAAAGAATAAAAGAATATATACATACATATATATATATATATATATATATATATATATATATATATATATATATATATATATATATGTGTGTAGATAGATAAATAGATAGATAGATATGTACAGAGAGAAAGAGAGGAAGAGAGAGAAAAGGAGGGAGAGAGAGAGAGAGAGAGAGAGAGAGAGAAAGGAGATCAGTAGAGAGAGAAAGGGTGAGAGAGAGAACGGTAGATAGTTCACGAGATAAATAAATAGGCAGGTACAGATTTTAGACAGCATAACGGGAATACAAATCTGTTTTGCAAGTGGAGTTGAAGGATAAATTAGCCAAAAATCAACCATCAATAATTAATAAAACTTATTTGTATGAGTTTCTAATATGTTTCATATAATTAATTGTTTTTATCAGTATTTTCAAATTAAGCTGTCTTCAAATTACAATAACGAAAGACTTGTCAAATTTTCAAAGAGGTCATATGGCAGCAGCATGATTAACAGGAATCTGTGTATCAGAAACTGATAAGATGTTTGATGATTCTCGAAGAATATTGTTGAAAGTGATTTCTGCATACTCTCCAAGACAAAGAGGGGGAAAAATGCTCGACGAAGAGAAATAGTTGGGGAAAAGAAATCTCATTGAAGAGCAAGGCGGACATCAATACAATTTTATTATCATCAAAAGTGGGAAGGTGACGAGCTGGCAGAATCGTTAGCACGCTGGACGAAATGATTACCGGTATTTCACTCGTTGCTGCGCTCTGATCTCATATTCCGCTGAGGTCGACTTCGTTTTACATCCTTTCGGGGTTGATAAATTACTAGTGAAACACGGGTCGATGTAATCGACTTATCCCTTCGTACAAAATTTCAGGCCTTATGCCTATAGTAGAAAGGTTTATTATCAAAAGGGGGCAAGTTCACAGAATCATTAGTAGGCCGGACAAAATATTTTACGGCATTTGGTCCTTTTTGCCGTTGTGAGTTCAAATTCCACAGAGTTCGACTTTGTTTTTCATTCTTTCGGGGGTCGATAAATTAAGTATCAGTGAAGAACCGGGATCATTGTAATCGACTTGCCTCCTCCCTGAAAATTGCTGACCTTGTGCCAAAATTTGAAGCCATTATTATGAAAAAAGCGGCAAGCTGACAGAACCATTAGCATGCAGGACAAAATGCTTAGCGGCATTTCGCCCGTCTTTACCGTCTGAGTTCAAATTCCATCGAAGTATATTTTGCCTATTATGATTTCAGGGTTGATAAATTAAGTATCAGTCAAGTAATGAGATCGATTTAATCGACTCCCCGTTACATCCTTAAAACCTGCTGGTACTGTACCAAAATTTGAAACCGTTATTATTATTAATAAGGCTGCGGGTCAGTGGAATAGTTAGCGCGTCAGGCGAAATGCTCAGTGGCAGTCTGTCCGTCTTTACGTTCTGAGTGTAAATTCCGCCGAAATCAAGTTTGCTTTTCATCCTTTCGGGGTCGATAAAATAAGTACCACTTTAACACCGGTGTTGATGTTATCGACTTACCTCTTCTCTCGAGTTTGCTGGACTTGTGCCAAATTTTGAAACCATTATTATTATTATTATCATCATCATCATTATTGTTATTATTATTAATGAAAACGATCAGTTTATTTTAAAATGGTATGATAGAAAGTGTCAGATGCCCACAGCCAGTAGACCAAAGTGATGCCAGTTTACTTATCATGCTTCAAGAACATTGCAGAGACATCTCGCAGTTCCAAGAACCATCATGTTTTCTCCTCTTCTGTCTTGTAGCGTGGCGAGCAGGGGCTCAATTACGACCGGGCCTAGCCTACGTGGAGCCTTGGATTTTTGAAAGCGCCAGACACTCGCCTTTTTGCTTCCTTCTCCTGTTAATTCGGTGACAGCTTGGAGTTGGGCTTGATTGTCAGAGGCTACGATTTGTGCAGGCCATTGCAGCATTCAATAAGCGAAGGGTACTCAAATCCCTTCACCACCCCAACAATTTGTCAGTTTTGCTTATCATTATTATTAATCATATGCACACAAGAGATTAGACTGTTGGGAAAGAAAAATTCCTAACATCGAGTTACAAGTAATCTTAGATGCCAAGAACCCTTCAAAGGATCCTAGCTGTCCCTAACAACATTGTTTTCTGCAGCTGTAATAAACTGGGTTTTATGCCTATTGTCTCTATCCATCTGTTCAAATCTTTAGGGATAGTTCCTAATGCACCTATAACTACAGGGATTCATTTTACCCACACTTTCCATAGTCTCCGTAATTCAATAGCTAGGTCCTGGTACTTTGCTATTTTCTCTATACCTCTCATTGATTTTTCATCTTTTGGGACAGTAAAGTTAATTATATGGCACTTTCTATTCTCGTTATCTACTACTACTAAATCAGGCCTTCTAGCTTCTATTACACTCCCAATCTGAATGTTAAGGTCCCACACCGTCTTTAATATATATATTTCGAAACACGGAGTAGATGGAACAGGGACAACTGACGAAGGGGTATACTCTTTATGTTGCATGTCCCGTTTCTCTGTTTGCTTTTTTTTTCGTTGTTCGAAAAAAGTTCGTTTTCTGTTTTCGTTTTTATGTTTTCGTTTCTCATTGTACTTAATATTTTTTCTGATGTCCTGTACCCATATATGCATGTTTGTATACATATAGATGTAGTTATGTACATATATGTATGGATACACACACACACACACACACACACACACACACACGCACACACACGCACGCACACACACACACAAACACACACACACACACATATATATATATATATAAGCGGATTATACTCGAAGATTTACGGTACTACACGCACGAACGCATGCGCGCACGCACACACACACACACACACACACACACACACACACACACACACACACGTCTTTAACGAAGGGCTAGCAACTCTTCTCGCAGAAAAAAACTAATATGCTGGTGGAACCGTCTATGAACGTAACAATACGCTATACACCATGGAACGGCAATCAAGGTTTGGGAGAAAAATGCCACACGGAAAAAATAAGTAACAAGTTTCTAAAACTAGACGGCAGAATATCGGTGCTTGTTTCATTTATTCTCTTACTTGTTCCAGTCTTTGGACTACAGTCATACTGGGGCACCACCTTGATGAGTTTACTCGATCAAACTGCACTCAAGATTTGTTTTTAAACATGACCTTGCATTAATTTCTTTTGTATCAATCTGCAAAGTTACAGGGATTTTAACAAATTCTGGCTGTAAAAAAGTGAGACGCAAACTCATAGACAGACAGGTACACATGCATGTACAAATAAACCCATACGCGCTCGCATACATCCTCTCACACATGTATATATATATATATATATATATATATATATATATATATATATATATATATATATATATATACATATATATATATATATATATATATATATATATATATATATATAGGCTTCCTCACAGCCTCCCTCAACTAATTTCATTCACAAGGCATTTATCAGTCAGGTGCTGTAGTAAAGGATACTTGTTCATAGTGGTGTATTGTTGGTGTGACTCCCAAACATCATTATTGGGAAGAGAACCTGTTAATGACGCAGCCATAAAATTGTTTATAAAATTATTGAATTGTTAAAAAAGAATGAACTTATACGCATCTAAAATATAACTTTATTTTTTGCTTGTTTAAATCATTGGACTGATGGAGCACCCTTTAAAAGTTTTATTCGAACAAATAAACCCCAGTACTTTATTTATTTACTTACTAAAGACTGGTGTGGAGGTGCAATGGCCCAGTGGTTAGCGCAGCGGACTCGCGGTCATAGGATCGCGGTTTCGATTCCCAGACCGGGCGTTGTGAGTGTTTATTGAGCGAAAACACCTAAAGCTCCATGAGACTCCGGCAGGGGATGGTGGCGAACCCTTCTGTACTCTTTCACCACAATTTTCTCTCACTCTTACTTCCTGTTTCTGTTGTGCCTGTAATTCAAAGGGTCAGCCTTGTCACACTGTGTCACGCTGAATATCCCCGAGAACTACGTTAAGGGTACACATGTCTGTGGAGTGCTCAGCCACTTGCACGTTAATTTCACGAGCAGGCAGTTCCGTTTATCGGATCAACTGAAACCCTCGACGACGTAAGAGACGGAGTGCCAACAACAAATTAAAGACTGGTACAATTCGTGGGATTGAACCCGAAACTACATGACTGCAAAGTTCTATGAAATATTATTTGTAATACAGAGTTTATTATTTTCTTTTCAGTTTTACGAGTTATTGATAAGAGGAGTTGAATGCCTGCAAGACTTCACAGCTCTAGCATCACGCCTTCATTGTCAGCTTCTGAAAACTTTTTAACCCATTCTCGTAGGTACGACTTTCATTTGAAATTGATCAACATGATCGAACATATATTAATCGCAAGGTTCAATTAATTACATTTATCTATTAAAATTCTTCACTTACCATAATTTCCTGAGCCTACAAAATCATGTCAGTGTTTTCAAACTTCTTTATGGTGAATGGATATTTCAACTCGTCCTCCTCTGTAAATAACAAACAACGAACAATACTGTTAAACAACAACAATAATAAGAATTTTCCTTTCTATCTTTCTTTCTTTCTGTCTTTCTTTCTTTCTTTCTTTCTTTCTTTCTTTCTTTTCTTTATTTCTTTATTTCTTTATTTCTTTCTTTCTTTCTTTCTTTCTTTCTTTCTTTCTTCCTTCCTTCCTTCCTCCCTTCCTTGCTTCCTTCCTTCTTTCTTTTTTCTTTCTTTCTTTCTTTCTTTCTTTCTTTCTTTCTTTCTTTCTTTCTTTCTTTCAGACTCGAAATAGGCTGGTGTTGGTCTGCGTCGGCAAGACTCGTACTATATAAGAAAATCGATAAAAACAGTACAGGGAACTTGTAGCGAGAAGTGGAAAATACAACGTTTCGGACAGTGTCATTCTTCAAGGAAAGTTGAAGGATGAAAAATAAACGAGATAGTAATGTGTAACATCTCCTTAGTTGAAATAGATAAATAAATAAATAAATAAATAAAAAAACTGACTGCAACTTAGACGATGTAAAAATTCGCTCTGTCTCTCTTATTTATTCTCTCCCTTCAACTTTCTCTGAAGAAGGACACTGTCCGAAACGTTGGATTTTCCACTCTTCACCGCAAGTTCACTGTATTCTTTTCATCATCGATTATATATATATATATATATATATATATATATATATATATATATATATATATATATATATATATATATATATATATATATATGTATGTGTGTGTGTGTGTGTGTGTGTGTGTGTGTGTATGTGTGTGTAAATATATGTATATTTATATATGTGTGTGTATATAATACATAATAGATTTCTCTCTCTCGCACTTTTATCTATCTATTTATCTCTCTCTCTCTCTCTCTCTCTCTCTCTCTCTATATATATATATATATATATATATATATATATATATATATAAATACATACATACAAAGCTATATATATATATAGACATAGATAGACATATGCATATATATCTATATATATACATACATACATACATACCTACATACATACCTACATACCTACATACATACATACATACATATATATATATATATATATATATATATATATATATATATATATATATATATATATATATATATATGTATGTATTTACTTCTCCGGAAAAGAGAAAAGAAATTAAGAAGAGAAAGCAGAAAAGAAATAAGCACATAGTGAACTCTTTGACGATGTTTGTTAGTACAGCGACATTCGCTAAGCACACCAGAGAAATAAACAAAATACACAGCCACTCCATCAATCTAGTATGAAAGACAACTGCCTAGTTATTTAACACAATACAAAGTAGATAAATTCAGAAAAAAACCTTCCACATGTTTCCCAAAATTTCAAACACAAAATAACCATCCAAATCAACCTTCTAATAGTAAATTTTGTGAATGTAGTATTAAATCTAATCAAGGGAAAAGACCATCTTAAAGGAGTGGTGTCCAATATAAACACATCTGACACAATTTGAACGATTCTTCTATCGCGCAATTGCTTGTTACTAGAAAAAGGTAACGGTGAGATTTAGTCAAAGGTTTTATAATTTCTTCCGATTTATCAACATATACCAATTTATTGAATGTTTATTTCAGCGCAACAAACTGACAAAATTGATACTGTTGTTATTGTCATTTAATACCAAATCATCTCTCATTAAGCCAACCTAAAATAAATGAAAGCCATTTCAACTGTTATCAACCCACCTCATATTCGGACACAAAGTATTTTCACGTAAAGTTATCCAATATGTCATAGAAAGCGGAGTAACGTAGACTCAGCAACTACCTCGACGGTTGCTTGATAGCTGCAAATGTCAGTTTTATTCGAGAGGCCGCTTTAGTCGAATGACTGTATCCTTTATTTACTACAATATTACTAATACCGCATTACATTCCTTCATCTTAATAAAGGAAATATATGTTTTATTTCACACGATCTTTGCCCTTCCATATTTTCCCATGTTTCCATTCACACATACAGTCTTTTTTCTCTCTTTCATTCTCTCTCTCTCTCTTTCTCTCTCTCTCTCTCTCTCTCTCTCTCTCTCTCTCTCTCTCTCATACATACATGATCGTCAGAAGTATAGGCAAAGTACTCATGCTCTCCGTCAGCAAGAATGTTCTTTATGTTTATGGGTTTGTGTGAAAAACATTAAAGAGCTCAATATAAAGTTGCACTACATATGTGTGTCTATCTATCTATCTATCTATCTATCTATCTATCTATCTATCTATCTATCTATCTATCTGTCTGTCTGTCTGTCTGTCTGTCTGTCTGTCTGTCTGTCTGTCTGTCTGTATGTATGTACGTATGTATGTATGTATGTATGCATGTATATATTTACCTATTATATATATATATATATATATATATATATATATATATATATATATAAATATATATATGCATGTATTTATTAGTGCGTTGTATGTTTGAGTGTGTGTATGCATGTGTGTGTGCGTGGGTGTGTCTGTATGCGTTTATGTACAGGCGCACCTACACACAAGCAGAAGTAACTGAATGGCAATCAGTAATACTATCCCTGCTTGATATCCACTGCCAATTGTGAATATCCATTTGGACCTCTGCATGAAAGTGCAAGATGAATTTTATAGCGCAGTTGTCCAGGCATACATACAGACACGTGTGTGTGTGTGTGTGTGTGTGTCTGTGTGTGCGCGCACCGCGAGGACATATGTGTGTGTGTGTGATATGCATATTATGTGTTTATTATATATATGTGTATCTATGCATGTGTATATGTATGTATGTATATATGTGTGTGTGTACATCTGTATATGTAAGTATTGTATGGCATCTATAATACATCTTTAGTATTAGTGTATTTTGAATTCTCACTCCCCCCCCCATAATGGACTTTGGTCATCGGTCTAATTTATTCTTAATTAGTTATTGAACACTTTTGTTGAATGCTGTGATGTACAGATGTGAATCTACTTTCAGATACGTACATAGACTGGGACTCACCGTGCGTGCACATACACAGGCATACACATACACACTTATACTTAGAAAAATGAACATATATATATATATATATATATCCACATGCACTCGAGCGCGCGCACACAGACACACACACGCGCACACATATATATGTATGTATGTTTATATATATATATATATATATATATATATATATATATATATATATATATATAACCTTGTCTTTTACTTGATTCTGCACTTGTTTGTGATCATGTTGAGGCACCATAAATATATAAAAAGAGAGAGAAAGGGAAAGAGAGGGGAAAGTGGGAGAGAGAGAGAGATAGGGGGTGGGGTAGAGATTTTGTATTTGATTGCAAATCACTAGTTGTAGTTTGTTCTTTAGATTAAGCAGATATCAGTCATCACAATGAAAATGCATTTTGCAGACAAATAAATATAATATATTAATTAGTCACACATGTATATATATATTCTATCGAGAAAAAACAACAACATATGTATATATTAATAAATGTTGTTGAAGGAAGTGCTTGTTGCTTTGTTGTGAAACAATTTTTGTGTTATAATCTCAAGAGAGAACATTCGAGTGTAGCAGCCAATGAATCGTGATGTCAACAATGTTGGATCTTATCAGCCTCCTCGATTCAGATAGAATTATGTGTTCTCTATCAAAATAGATCATCTAGTGGCGCACATTTGGCATCTAATGTTCGAGTGAAATTAAATAACATACCATGAAGCTTATGAATTAATTAATTCTGAGAAATATGAGTAACCTTGCATTTAATTTAGTTGAAGGGTGAATTATATACTACGAAGAACCGAACATGTAAACAGTGAGTCAACCAGCCGGCACAGCGTACAGGCAACTGCTGAGCTGTGAACGGGTGACATTGAGACCGTTATTGGCAGACGATCCTCGACTTACACGTGATTCAGTGAACGTGTGTTTAGTGAACTTGGTGATTTGTTGCAAGGGTTAAACAGTGAAGGGTTCTCAAACTGGGAAATACATCTGTTGCAACAGGCCTGTGCGAGAAAATTGCTTGAGTTACTGCTAATCTATCCAAGATGATCCCCAAACGGGATGAACCTCCATGAAAACAACGGCGATTACATTGCAAAACTGAACGTGCTGTAATCCATGATGATTGTCACCTAATTTTTTTAACTTTTTACTTTTTCCAGTCAGTGGATAACGACCATGCTTGGGTATTGACCTCGAGGGTTGAGTCGAACAAACCGTATCCAGTCCTTATTATTTTCAAGTTTGGTACTTACTCCATCGGTCACTTTTCCTAAACCGATAAGTTACGGTGACGTAAACAAACCAATACCGGTTGTGAAATCTTATGCGAATCACCACAAAGATACGGACATATACAAAAAGATTTCGTACAGTTTCCATCTGCTAGGCATTATTAATCCCGAAGTTATAGCAGAAGAAACTTGTTGAAGTTTCCACGCGGCGGGACGGAATCCGGGAATAAATCTCAAGACCTCACGATTGTAAATCCGTCGCCATAACTACTGAGCCATGTGCTTTCATTCTCTCTCTCTCTCTCTCTCTCTCTCTCTCTCTCTCTCTCTCTATATATATATATATATATATATATATATATATATATATATATATATATATATATATATATATATATATATATATATATATATATAATTATATATACTCTAAATTCAAATAAGTTATCATTATCTATAAAAATTAGTAATAAATTGGCCCGCAAACATAATCCAAATATTCAAAATATATGTTAAAATCAGGGTACAATATGTACCTGTTTGCTTGAAAGAAGAATAAAACTCTCCAAAATCATGTATCTCTCACCATATGTAAATAGGTTTGCTGGCCAGTGTATCATTATTTTGTATAGATAATGAATAATTATTTGAATTTTGACTTTATACTTGCGCACTAATGTTCGTTTGGAAGTCGCGGAGCCTTCAGTTGAACAAACGCGCACGGAAAGGTAAATATATTTTTAAAAAATAGTTTACACAGTGAGTCAAGCTGACGAGCTTTTAGTGTCAATTCGAGAAAGACAGCGAAATCAATTGATCCCGGGATATCTAGCCTCCTGTTTGTAGATTTACAAACTGGAAGAACCGTTTTTCTAAATGTATTTGCTACATTCTCCGTGCGTGTTTACATATAGTGAGAGATACGTGGTTTTGGAGAGTTTTATTCGTCTTTCAAGCAAACAGGTACATATTGTA
>NC_142932.1:102523081-102540581 GCF_046866305.1 Octopus bimaculoides | reverse complement strand
TGAAGGAATTTTGGTTTCTAGGTTAAAAATACAGTTAATATTTTTGTAGAGAAATTTTGGTGGTTTCTTATTAAAATATAGTTAATATTTCTGTGAAGGAATTTTGGTGTTTTCTTTTCCTTCTTTACATACCATGCCTACAGGCACCCTTCTATCGTTCACCTTCTGTCCCACAAACAACTTTGCAAGTTATTGGGGTTATTGATATATTAGTAAGATGAATGAATGTATGAATAAACGAATGTGTCGTTGAATGAAGAAATACACAATGAAGCACACATGCACATACATACATTCACAAAGAAAAGAAATGGTTTTATTCACTTGTTAAAGTCATCAATATACAGAGTGTCCACAAAGTCTGGGTACATGGAGTAAATAAAGCCATAACATAAACAATTAAATATAAGAAGTAATCATTTCTTAAAGTATGTGTTAATCCCCATGTGGGTACATGGAGTAAATAAAATCATAACATAAACAATTAAATATAAGAAATAACAATTTCTTAAAGTATGTGTTAATCCCCATGTGGATACATGGAGTAAATAAAATCATAATATAAACAATTAAATAAAAGAAATAATAATTTCTTAAGGTATGTGTTAATCCCCATGTACCCAGACTTTGTGGATACCCTGTATTTTCTCTCTGTCTTCTTTTGCTTTTCGGTTTTCCAGTTCTCGCTGTTCTTTTGCCTCCTTATATTTTGAAGAAGTTTTCTAATGATTTCTGCTAAACTAAGGACTTCACTGTTTGTTACTCTATATGTTATCTTGAGCAAACATCTAAAGGAACAGATTTCTGCAGCTTTGATAAGCTGTCCCAAGTGTGTGCTGATGTTCCAGCTAACAAAACTATATATAAGGGTCGGTCCTTTTTGCACACTTTAATTGATAACCGTTTATTTGACAATTTGTGCCTCATCTTCAGAAAACAGCCTCGGCCTATCTTAATCCTTGACTGAATTTCATTAGTTTTACCCATGTCATATAATTATAGTTACTTTACATTTAAAGCTAGCGACTTTCTATAGCACTAAATGGAATCAAGGAGAGTAAAGGTACAACTAAAGCTCCATACATCCTGAGAAAAGGCATTGCCAAAGGAATGGGCGTAAAAAAGATTCTGTACGAATGTATCATTCATTACTTAAAAAAGTATTTGATGCAGTAAGTCATGGAGAAATATTAAAACTTGTTGGAAAGGAGTTAAGAATAATCTGACTAATGTTGACAACAAACAACAGCAAGCAGGTTTTGAAATGAAATAGGAAAATATGCGAAGAAGAGTACAACATGGGTGTGTGTTATCATTAAACGTATTTCCGTTATGCAGTGAAACAATTATGTTATAAGATACTAAACATCTACCAGGTATACAAATAAGAGGTGAAAACATCAACGATATCACAATTCTCGTAGCAACATCAGAGAAAGATTCATAACCATTAGTTAGTACTATTCATAGTAAAAGTGAAAAGATGAGTCTAAGTCTTAACGGCAATAAGGGAAAGGAAAATACAGAAGCAAAAACTATATTAGAGAAAGTGCCATCTATTTCTCCATAAGATTATGGTGTGTTATGTTAAAAAATATAGTATATATTTCTGTAGAAGAATTTTGGTGCGTTCTTTTCTCTTTTCACTGCCATGCCAACAAAAATTGATGATCATACAACTTCACTCAATTTTGTCCCACACAAAACTTACTGCATCGCTCTTCTTTCCTTTGCCAGATATTAAGATAATTGAAAATTTGTTCTCTTTGTTATTCAGTTTTCCAATTCGTGACAATTGGAAAACAACTGTTGAAGGCTTAATGACAATTGAAAAAAGTGTTGCAGGTTTTATCATCTCATATGATGCTCCGTGCACTTATCCTGTTACCATCTAAGGACTTCAGTGTTAGTTGTTCAAGTACCGCTAGAGTGCATCATGAATATTTGTTTGAAAAATACATCGCTGCAATATTGGAAGCTTTTACACTTTTTGTTGATACGTTTGATCATACAGTAGTCTTGGTTTGTCCAATCCTTGACTGAATTTCTTCGAGGTTTTTCTATCTTATGTGATTGTTTCCATATATTTAAAGTTATCGATTTGCTTCGAGCAGAATGTGGATTCATTGTGGTAAAAGAATAACAGATGAGGTGTACATCCGGAGAATCAGTGGTGAAAGAGCAATGGAGGTACAATATGTTCCTAGAATTTATTAATTCCACAAAAATACTTCATACTGTGAACTGAGAAGAAATCTTTAAAATACTTGAAGATATAAATAAATCTAGATAAAAAGGACTTATGAATAATTAAGAACACATATTAGCAACAAACAGTAGGAACCAGAATTGGAAATAAAATAGAACAGTATGGTAAGATCGAGAGAAGAGTACGCCAAGAGTGTCTGTTATTATCAGACCTGTTTCCGTTATAGAGTAAAATAGTTGTGCGACTTATTGGACATCTATCAGGAATACTTATAGGAGGATAAAGCACCAGCAATATTCGTTATGTGCACAACAAAGCTTTCGTATCAACATCAGAGAAGGTCTACAAATATTAGAGGACTTACTGATGGACTTAAGCTTTAATGGCAAACAAGACATTTTCAATTGTGAACAACATATCAATTTGCAACATAAGAATGGAATGAAATATAATTTTGGGTGTGATTTAAAAATATAATTAGTATTTCTCCGAAGAAATTTAGCTGATTTAGGTTACAAATATAGATAATATTTCTGTGAAGAAATCTGGTTGGTTAGTTAGAAAATATAGTCAGTATATCTACGAAAGAATTTTGGTAGCTTGAATTAAAGTAAAGTTGATATTTTGGTGGGTTAGATACAAAATATAGTTAATATTTCGGCAAAAGAATTTTTGTGGTTAGCTTAATAATATACTGATTAATTTTCAGCAAGAATTTTTGTCGATAAGGATAAAAACAGTTAGTATTTCTGTGAAGGAATTGTGGAGTGATTTACAAATAGAGTTAATAGTTTTTGAAATGATTTTTATGAGAGAGGTTAAAAATTAAGTTCATATTTCTGTGAAGAAATTTTTGTGGGTTAAATTTTTATATGTAGGGAGAAATTTTTGTAGGTTACGTTAGGACATAATTTGTTTTTGAAGAATTTTTTGGGCATTAATTTGAAATTATAGTTGATATTTTTGTGAGAGAATTTTGTTGGGTTAGTCTAGTCTAAAAATGAAGTGAACATTCCTGCGAAGGAATTTGGGTGGGGTAGTTCATTTAAAACAAAATAATATTCATTTGAGGGTATTTTCGAGAATTAGGTTAAAATAATCTTATTTGTGTGAAGGACTTTTCGAGGGTTAGAATAAAAATGGAGTCGATATATCAGTCAAAGAAAAATTTTGGCAAGTAAGGTTCAAAGTATAATTAAATTTTCTGTAAAAGAATTTTGTGAGTTAGGCTTAAAATTTCGTTATAATTTGGAAAGAATTTTGGAGTGTCAGATCAAAAATGTAGCTAGAGTATATGTGGCTCAGGTAAAACTTACAGCTAAAATTTCTAAGAATGAAATTTTGTTGGTTACGTTAAAACTATATTTTATATTTCTGCGAAGGAATTTTTGTGGCTTTGTCTTAGATTATGCCCAAAATTTCTGAGAAAGTACTTTGATGCGTTAGAATTTTGTGAAGGAATTTTTGTAGATTAAATTAAAACACAGTTAATAATTATCAACAAAAATGGAAAACAGTTGGACAGGTTAACACTAAATTTAATACTAATAGTCCTGTAAAAGACTTTTATTGGATAACGTTATGAAAAAAAATATTGTTAATATTTTTGTGGATATTTGTGGGCGAGGTTAAAAATATAGTGAATATTTCTATAAATGAATTTTGGTGAAATTGTTTTAAAATGTAATTAATATTTCTGTAAACGTATTTTGGTGGTTTATTTTAAAAATGTAATATTTATTTTTAAAATGTAATAAAAATGTAATAATTAACTAGAACTTATGAGCTAGTTAAATATGTAGATAATGTAGTGTATGGTTAGAAATATAGTTAATATTTTTGTGATGGAGGTTTTGTGGATTAGGTTTAAAATATAGTTAATATTTCTGGTAAAGAATTTTGCTGGATTACTCAAGAAATGAAGTTAATATTTGTGTAGATGGATTTTCGAAGGGTAGGTTAGAAGTAGTTAATAATTCTTCGTACCCCACAAAAACAAAGTAAAAAACAAAACCGACCGATTAGATTAAATATATAATCTACTACTATTAGGGATTCTCAGAGGGATAGGTTAATGATTAGGTTAATATTTCTATGCTGTACAAGGCGGCGAGCTGATAGAATCGTTAGCACATAGGGCAAAATGTTCAACTGTGTTCCGTCTGTCTTTACATTCTGAGCTCAAATTCCTCTGAGGTCGACTTTGCCACTCATCATTTCGAGGTCGATAAAATAAGTACCAGTTGAATTCTGGGGTCGATGTAATCGACTTAGACCTCCTCCTATATTTCTAGCCATGCGCCAAAATTTGAAATCGATATTTCTATGCAGCACATTTTATAGGATAGGTGTATATATATATATATATATATATATATATATATATATATATATATATATATATAATATTTTGGTGGGTCGTGTCAAAAATATAGAAAGAAATTTTGGGAGTAGGTTAAATAATAATTAGGAGAAAGACTTTTGGTGATAAGTTAAAAATAAAGAAATTATAAAGTAAGTTTGATTGGTGAATTTAAAAATATATTTAATATATCTATAAAATTTGGTGTACCACATTAAAGATTCAGTCGAAATTCATTTGAAAAAGTAAATGGTACATTAAGTATGTAGGCGCAGGAGTGGCTGTGTGGTAAGAAGCTTGCTTCCAAGCCACATGGTTCAGGGTTCAGTCACACTGCGCTGTATCTTGGGCAAGTGTCTTCTACTATAACCTTGGGTCGACGAAAGTCTTGTGAATGGATCTGGGAGACGGAAACTGAAAGAAAACCATCTTATACACACAAACATATATATACACACATACATATAATGTAATGCTAGACAGTAAAGTATCTACACACACACACACACACACACACACACATATATATATATGCATATATACGTACGTGTGTGTGTGTCAGTGTGTCTGTGTCCCTCACCACCGCTTGACAACCGGTGCTGGTGTGTTTACGTCCCTTTAACTTAGCGGTTAGGCAAAAAGGACCGATAAAATATGCACAATGCTTTAAAAAGGGCAAGTACTGGGGTCGATACATTAGGCTAAAAATTCTTCAAGGGGTGCCCCAGCATGGTCGCATTCTAATGACTGAAACAGTTAAAAGATAAAAGATAGGTAAACAGCAAATATACATGTGGAGTAATTGCAGACGATTAGATTACAAATACTATTAAATTTCTGTGATATGGCTGATCTGGCGAAAATCAAGGTTAATAATTTTTGCGAGGAATTTTGGGATTAGGTTAGAAATATAGTTAATATTTCTGTGGAAGAACTGTGTTAAGTTCGGTTAAAAATACTGATAATGTTTCTATGAAAGAAATTTGATGGTTATGTATGGCATACAAAGAAATTCTGGTGGGTTACATTTAAAAAATAGTTTATATTTCCGTGAAAGAATATTTGGTTGTAGTTCAAAAATAAAATTAATGTATATGTGAAGTAACTAATGTATATGTGAAGTAATTTTTGTGGCATAAGTTGAATACATATTCAGTATTTCTGTTAAAATTACAGTTAATATTTTGTGAAGAAAATTTAATGGACCTGATTAAAATTTTAGTAGGTCAGTCAAAATTACGTGGAAGGTTAATAATATATTTCATATTTTATATATTTCAAAAGAGATTTAGGTGAGTTACGTTTAAATCATAGTTGAGGGAATTTTTATGGTTTAGGTTTAAAATCAGTTAATAATTAGTTTGTAGGAATTTTTGAGAGTTAATTTAAACATATTACTAACACTACTGGTAAATAATTTTTGTGGGAGAAGTTAATAGTTTGGTTAATTCTTCTATGAAGGAACTTTGGTGGGTTAGGTTTAAAATATAAATAATATTTCTATGAAGAAATTTTGAAAAGTTATGTTAAAAATGCAGTTAATATTTTTATGAAAGCATTTGTATGAGTTTGGTTAATAATGGTCAATATTGGTTAATGGTTAATAAGGTTAATATTCATGTGAATTAAAAAACAGCCAATATAAGTATCAAAGGGATTTTGGTGGGTGAAATTTTGGAGTTAGGTTATAGTTATAGTTAATATTTTGTATAGAAAATTTGCTGCATTTTGGTGCAGTAAATTTTCCACGAAAACATTTCGGTGCATTAAGTAAAATAGAAAAAAATACTGTGAAATTTTGTGAAGAAATTCTGATACGTTATATTAAATACATAGTTAATATTTCTGTGGTGTTTAGGTTAATAATATAATTAATATTGGTGTGAAAGAGGTTTAGTGGGAGTTTTTTTTTATCAAAAATTTATATAATTTTAATGAAGGAATTTTGGCATGTCGGTGTCAAAATATTTTAACATTTCTTAAAGGAATTATATGTAATACTTCTTTGAAGAAATTTTGATAGATTATGTAAAAAAAACTTCTTGTTTAGAATATAGTAAATATTTATGTGAAGAAATTTTAGCAAGTTTGTTTAGAAAACCTATTTAATATCTATGCAAGAGAATTTTAATGGGGTTAAGTTGAAAACATAATCAATATTAATAAGTGCTGATGTGGTTGAAGAATTTACTTCTTAACCATGCGGTTTCGAGTTCAGTTCCACTATGTGGAACCTTGGGGAAGTGTCTTCTGCTATTGTTTCGGGTCGATCAAAACCCTTTAAGCGGGGGATCTAATAGGTGGAAACTGAAAGAAGCTCATGTATATATATATATATATATATATATATATATGTGTGTGTGTGTGTGTGTGTGTGTGCGTGCGTGTGTGTGTGTGTGTGTTTGTGTTTGTGTGCGTGCGCACGTGTATGTGTGTATGTGTTCATGTGTGTGCACCCTTGTCTTGACATTCGGATTGTTGTAAGTGAGCGTCACCGTCATACAAGTGATGTTCGTTTTCAGTTTTCCGATAAACATGCTTGGCTATGGAGAAATATTACCTTACACGAAAACAGTTGACAGTAGAAGGGCATACGTCCGTAGAAAATCTGCCTTCATAAATTCTGCCTGACCCATACAAGCATGAAAAAGTGGATGTTAAACTGATGATAATAATGAGGATGAAGATGATGATGCTAACGAAGTTTTGAGGGCCAGTTTAAAAATATAAAAAAATATTTCTGTACAGAAATTTTTGTAGGTTAGGTTAGCAATATAGTTAATATTTCTTTTAAGCAATTTCTGTAGGTTAGATTAAAATAGTTATTTTTTGCGAAGAAACTTTTGTAGTTTGTTTAAAATATAGTCAATATTACAATGGAAGAATTTTTGTGTTTGAGGTTAAAATTATTGTTCATACTTTGGAGAAGTATTTTGGTGAAATACAGTCAATATTTCTGTGAATGGATTTTTTTTTTGAGTAGAGTAAAAAAACTATTTAACATTTTTGTAAAGGAATTTTGGTTTACTAGGTTTAATATTTAAAAAAATATTTTTGTGAAAGAATATCAGTAGGTTAGATTACATTTTTAATTATTACTTCTGTAAAAATGCTTTGTGCTAAGTTAATAGCATCAAATGTATTGACAACGTAATACACGTCTACGGAGATATTTTCGTGGATACGGTTAAAATATAGTTATACATTTTAAAGGAAAATTAGTGGGTTACGTTAAAATTAAATTATTATTTTACTAAATGGACATTGTTGCACTAAGTTGAAATTTCATTTAGTATTTTTGAAACGGAACTTTGTATATATTAATTTAAGATCAAACAAAATGTTCTGTAAAGTAATTATGAGGGATTAATTAAAAAAAGTGTAACTCAGTTAGGTTATATTAAGTTAGTATAGTTACCATTTCTGTGAAGGTATTTTAAGGCACTAATTAAAAAAAAGAATTTTAATGTATTAGTTTAGATAATATTTCTGTGAGAGTATTTTTTAGATTAGGTTAAAAATGTAGACAATATTTCTGTATAAAAATAATGTTGGTTTAGATTAAAAAATAATGTTTATATTTTTGTGAGGTAGTTTCTGTGAGTTGTATTAAATACCTATTATTTTTGTGAAGGAATTTTGGCCGGTAAGTTTCAAAATATATTTAATATTGCTCAAACGGAGTTTTGGTAAGGTCAGTTAAATTTTTATTTACTATTTTTGCGAATGAGTATTGGTTGTTTAAGTTTAGAATATAGTTAATAATTCTGTGAAAGGATTTTTGTGCTAGGTAAAAAATATAGTTAAAAATTTTTGTCAATAAATTTTGGGGGGTTAGCTTAAAAATTAATTACAAAATTTTGTAAAGTAATGTTGGTACTTAGGTTAAATTGATAGTTAATATTTTGAGAAATAATATTAATAAGTTAGGTTAAAACTATTGTATATATTTATTTGAGTTAATTTTAATGGCTAAGGTTTGAATTAATTTTAATAGCTAAGTTGATTTTTTTAATTGTATTTTTGATGTGCCAACAATAAAAGATAGTGAATATTTTTTGAAGGTACTTTCGTAGGTTTACTTGCCAAATATAGTCTATGTCCCATTGAATGAAAGTTTTCTATGTTACGTTAAATCTGTAGTTAATTTGATCAAAATTTTGTAGGTTAGTTTAAGATTTAGAAGTAATTATCATTGGCTAGGTTACAGAAATATGTATGAATGTATGTATATATATTTAATATTTCTGTAATGGAATTTGCTAGATTACATAAAAAAATATATCGATTGTGCCTATAAGCAAATTTTTGTGAGTTACCTTAAGCATACAATTAATTTGTGTGTGGAAATTTTGAGTTATATTAAAAATACACTTAATATTTCTGTGAATGAAATTTGGTTCAACTAAAAATAATTTTGGTGGGCTAAGTTACAAGTGCAAAGAAAGTTTGGTCAGTTAGTTAAAAACTAAGATAATTTTTTTATGAAAGGTTTTTGATGAGTTAAAAATATTGCAAATATTTTTCCCTCATCAAGTATTACAAATAATTCTGTGAAGAAATTTTTGTTGCACATTAAATACTGAGCTAATATTTATCTGAAGGAATTTTTGTGAGTTAGGTTAAAGTCCAATTAATGCTTCTGTGAAAGAATAAAGCCTCTGTTTCTGTGAAAGCATTAAATGAGATTTTTCATTGGCTAGTTTATAGGTAAGTCATGTGAGGAAAAATAAGAAGAATGAGAGAAAAGGTGAAACAGAGAAGAGTAAATATGGAAAATATCTAAAATGAAATAATGGCGCTTATTTGTGGATTCGTGTAGTTTTAATTGGATGAAGGTAGCATTTCTCACCTGTATAATGAGTATTTGTCGAGATATCTGCATTTTACAAATATCTCTGCTCTAGTGTTTAAACAGAGTTGTAAAGTTCTCTCCCGCTTTCAGCTATATAGATTTAGAATTTTTCTATGATTTTCCACTTAATGCCTAGTCCGAAAAATGTTTTATAGAAATGACCTCTTCAAAACTATTGTGTCGTAAAGTTGACCTGGATCTTATTTATAAAGAAGATGGAAGGTGACTGGGCGTCCGATTAAGTTCTTTACGCTCGGTTTTTAATAATTGTCGTTTTTTGCATTTCACTTCTGGATTTGATAAAATACATGTCAGCCATATTCTAAGAAACCATTTGCATTAATCAAGTAGTTCCTCGCTCCCGGCTCAATTACGAAAACGAGGTATTTACATCATAATTCTACCCGTTCTTCCATCCTGGAAGAACAGAAGATTGCTAAAAATTGTAAAACTCTGAGTTACAACGACTGTCAAGGTTGAAGTCTATTTCCTATAAATTGAAAGTTCGAATTCCATGTGTTGTCAAATATAACTCTTTTATCTCCCGAAATTCTTGGTTATTTAACTCCCATGTCAACGCTTGTCAAATCGACATCAGTCTCAAAACATTCCCTCTGTTATTATCATGTTACATTTATCAAGAATTACTTCATCTAGTAGATATTTCATTTTTAAAATGTTCGGATATTATTTGAAGGATATTTCTCTACTAATTTTAACACGTCAGTCGACCATGCAGCTATGCTCCCTCGTAATGTAGTAAGGCGCCCTAAGTTTATAAAATATAACAAAAGTTTAGGCTCGTTACGAAGAAAGTACTGTGGGGCAGGAGCAAACGACCAGCAAACGGGGTCAGCGATATTCGGTAGTGAGCATTAAGCCTTAATTTCTGTTTCGTTACATCATGATTTTGGAAAAACCTGAAAGTCACAGGCGTTTTTATTCTCTGTACGCCAAGTTCTGGAAAGCACTGTAAAATTGGGTGGGGTATTTCAGCTGGTACATTGGTCTGGGGTCTGAAGTACCCAGAAAGAGCCCGTTACTATCTGCCTGGTCCTCACCTAAAAAAAGCTCATCACACCTCCACTTTACTTTTAAGAGGACCTCGCATGCCGTTGCCTTAAAGGAATCTTGATCTACCTTGCCAAATTTCTCTCGGAAGACCTAAGTCCTGGTGGCCATGTTGATTAGGGTTTGCACATGACGGGGTAAAACGTCGGTATTTGCGCACTCCCTCCAAATGTCCCTGCTTTCTTCTTCTTCTTCTTCTTCTTCTTCTTCTTCTTCTTCTTCTTCTTCTTCTTCTTCTTCTTCTTCTTCTTCTTCTTCTTCTTCGTCGTCGTCGTCGTCGTGGCCGTCGTCACCATTATCATCATTTTGTTGTTTTTGTTCTTCTAGTGTATGAACATACACACGCGCGCCCAAGCACCCACCACCACCACCACCACCACCACACACATTGAGATAACACAGATATACCAGCAGACAACAAAGTAACTTCTATGACGTTGCTCGACCTGCTATAAAAAAAAACCCCCGCAAAATTAATAAAATCACCCTCAATTTACAATCCATCACCTTAGAAGCAGAAAGGTCACAATGGACAATGCAGAGGTCGGGGGTGGGAGCAGGGGCAGAAATAAATAGTTATGTTTAATATGCACTTGCTCACAGCTCTTGCTCAAACATATAGACACTCGCTTTCACATATTTACATGACGTATATATGTACGTGACGTACATATCTAAACTTGTTCATGAGTTCTTGGTTTCTTGGCTTCTGGTTATGTCGTTGTTTTTTTTATATATATTACATCATACACTGTTATTGTGGAATTGTCCTTCAGCGGGATTCTAATTCCGGTGAGAATAATACTTGTTCAGCGGTTTCTTGTTTATGGAGGTTTTCTTGCACGTACACCGACAACTGATGTCTTTTATATTTTTGTTATCGTTTTTTTGTTATCTTTCATCTTTGGATTCAGTTATTAGACTGCGGCCATGCAAGGGCATCACCTTGAAAAATGTTTCAGTCGAATGAATCGAATCCAGTACTTGTTTCTTTTTCTAGGGTCTGGTACTTATTCTTTTGCCGAACAGCTAAGTTACAGTGACGTAAACACACCAAAACCAGTTGTCAAGCAGTAGGAGTGGTGGTGGTGGCAAACGAAGACACAGACACACGCACACACATACATACACATCCGCACTCACACGTACAAACACACATACATATATGTGAAGGCGCGTAGCCTAGTGGTTAGGCTGTTGCACTCACAATTGCGAGATTGTAAGTTCAACTCCCAGACCGAGCGGTGCGTTGTATTCTTGAGAAAACACTTCATATCATGTTGTTCCAGGATCCCTTTCGATCCGGTAGGGGATTCTTGGCCTGCTCGCCTAGCCAGCGGGGTAGCGTCATTCGAAGGCTAAAACGATGCACAGCGCACTGTGACCAGCGATGTATAGTAATATCTGATAGTATGGGTGGTCACATGATCGTATATATATATATATATATATATATATATATATATATATATATATATATATATATATATATGTTAATCCTTTACTCTTTTACTTGTTTCAGTCATTTGACTTCGACCATGCTGGAGCACCGCCTTTAGTCTATTAAATTGACCACATGACTTATTCCTTGTAAGCCTAGTACTTATTTTATTATTTACTTTTGCCGAACCGCAAGTTATGGAGGCGTAAACACACCAATATCAGTTGTCAAGCCGATGGGGGGGGGGGACAAACATAGACACACAAATAGATACAGAAACGAAGGAAAAAATCATCAAAACCAACAATGCGAGGACGTGGTACCTGCAAATTATTAACAACACTCAAGGAAGTCCGTCTACCAAATCCACTCACAAAGCTTTGGTCGGCCCGAGGTTATAGTAGAAGATACTTGCTCAAGGTGCCATGCAGTGGGACTGAACCCGGAACCACGTAGTTGGGAAAGATGACATCCAGCGGCTCTCAGTATGGATGACCCTTGATAGTGCTCAAAAGATTCAAACTTAGACACCAATGTCTTTACAGAGGATCATTTCACAAGGTAATGAAAAGCTATAAGAGGGATCAAATTGACTGGGTATAGAGGCAATTATACGAATAAACAAATTAAATACATATTATCCGCATAATTGCCTTGATCCTTCTTATATATATACATATATATATATAAATACAAATAATATGTGAGTATATGCATTTATAGGTACATGTATGTACATACCTACATCTACATGTATATATGGATGCATATCTGGGTACAGGACGTCACAAAAAAACGTGGACAAAATGAAAAAACAAAACATAAACAGAGCACAGAAAAAAAAACAGGCCACATAGAGAATATTTCCTTCATCAGCTGCCCCTATTCTAAACTAAGCGTTTCGAAGAGTTAGGGCATACATACAAAATTGTATGTATATATATATATATATATATATATATATATATATATATATATATATATATATATATAAATAAAATATGAGTATATGCATATATATGTACATGTATGTACATACCTTCATCTACATGTATGTATAGATGCATATCTGGGTATATGACGTTACAAAAAAACATGGACAAAATGATAAACAAGGTACAAAAAACACACAGGCCACATAGAAAACATTTCCTTCATCAGTTGCCACCATTATAACACTGGCGTTTCGAAGAGTTTATATATATATATATATATATATATATACACGACGGGCTTCTTTCAGTTTCCGTCTTTCAAATCTACTCACAAGGCCTTGGTCAGTCCAAGGCTATAGTAGAAGACACTTGCTCAAGGTGCCACACAGTGGGGCTGAACCCGAAACCATATCGTAAAGAAGCAAACTTCTTTCTGCACGACCATGTTTGCGCCTGTGTGTGACCTTAGCTACTAAAGATAAGACTTCTAATTCAGATTAAGCTGTGACATCGTTTAGTATAGTGGCTTGTATAGCTCTTACGATTTACAACAGATGCAATGTTCGAATCACACACTTTGCGGTGTCAACTTTTCTCGTTTTTTTTTCCTGTATCGGGCATACGCACATATATGCATACAAGCACATACATTACACATATACATATGTATATACTTAGATTTTACACACGTACGTGATACTACAATTACCTTTATTACATATACACGAACGTGCGTCTACAAAACCTCTACAGAGACGCTAGAAACAACAGTCGAATCTCTCTTTAGTTACATACGACCGTTATCTAATTAAAAATATAGGAATGAAAACCCATTCATTAAAGTAATTATGCATGAACTCCAACCTAAAAAACAAAACAAAAAACAAAACAAAAACAAAACAGACGGGATGGTCATTGTTGGGTAGTCTTTGATCATAGGTCTGCCTCGACGAAGATTCATCTGGGATTAAACAACAAAAAAAAAAACAACAGCATCGACAGCGACAACCTTCAGAGACGCACACAAGAGCAAACTCGAACACACATACACACAACAAACACAATCTCTCCTACACTTGTGTTGTTTCACTGACGTGCACAAGTCTTCTTTTATATTACTCCCACTCTTTATTTCTGTACACTCTCCCCCGCACTGGCCTCCCCCCTCTCTCTCTCTCTCTCTCTCTCTCTCTCTCTTTAGCTTTCTCTCTTTTTTTTCTTCCTAGCTTAGATTACGTCAGTTACACGTATGTTGTATGGTAACAGACCTTCAAAGTTTTTGGTTTTACTTATTTTTCAGCTGATATTTATATTCAGTTAACCACGTATTAATTTATGTTTGTCTGTCTGCCTGCACATCTATCTGTCTTCCTGTCTACCTGGTTGTCTGCCGTCGTTCTATCTATCTATCTATCTGCCTGTCTGTCTGTCTGTCTGTCTGTCTGTCTGTCTGTCTGTCTGTCTGTCAGCTTGTCTGTCTATCTATGCGTCCATCTATCTATCTATCTATCTATCTATCTATCTATCTATCTATCTATCTATCTATCTATTCATTGCATTCTTTGCGTTTGTCTATCAATCACCGTTTCACCTCATTCCTCCCCTCCTCTTCCTCCTCTTCCTCCTCTCACCAACGCTCTAATTAATTAACAAATTAACTACTTATTAAGAAAAACACAAAACCAAAACCAAAAACAATTCCTTTCTTTCTGGCCTCCTTTTATCTATTTCTTCCATTGTTCAGTCAGAAAACTGTTACTTACTGACTGGGAATCTCTCACACACACAACCTCTCATACACACTCTATCTCCCACTCTTTATCTCCTATTCTGTCTGTCTCTCTTACTCTTTCTCTGTTCCTATCTCCACTCACACACACACATATACACTCGAACAGATTTATTTATATGCATATACATTAATCACTTTTTCTTATCCTCTCTGTCACTACCATAGCATATGTATATATATATATATATATGTGTGTGTGTGTGTGTGTGTGTGTGTGTGTCTGCATTTAATGTACTGTCCTGCCTACCTTTAAACATATCGATCTACCTATCTATCTAAAATGTATTTTCTTTCAGTATCCATCGCTTTCTCTTTCAACCAATCACACTTGCTCTCTCTCTCTCTCTCTCTCTCTCTCTCTCTCTCTCTCTCTCTCCCCCTCTGTTTGTATGTATGTGTGTATGTATGTGTGTGTGTGTGTGTGTATCATACATACATATACATACTTATACTCATGAACATGCTATAAATCATAATCATATTCATACATAGCTCGAAATATTTCCGTATGCATTTATACACAGATTGTGGACATTCTCGCATTTTTTTCCTCAATTAACTTCTACGCCCCCAAACCCACCTCAAAGCCACGACAGAGCTAACGCCAACATGAACGACTTTACGTGACCCCCGAATAAGAAAAAGACCATTTTTCTATACAACACAGTTTATTATATAACACCTGGGGATTTAAAAAAACTTCGTCACCCGGTTTAACATAACCAGCTGGCACCTTGAGTGCCTTTAGCGGACCCCACTCTGTTGCAGGTATTCGGGCCTGGTCTCTGGTCTGAAGATACTTTCCTCCCTTGCTTCCTCTTGGGGACCCGATAAACGGTCAACTTTTTCATCCGACCAAATCTGTGGTTTTCAATTAGGGTCCATATAGCCCTTTGGGTGGGGGTCATATATGATTTTGCTGTTAAAATGAATGAGCAATAAAGCGAGATTCTTATACTTTTAATATACACTAAATATTTTAACAACATTTTCTACAATTCCTCTCTTTTACTTGTTCCAGTCATTTGACTGCGGCGATGCTGGAGCACCGCCTTTAGTCGAGCAAATCGACCCCAGGACTTATTCTTTGTAAGCCTAGTACTTATTCTATCGGTCTCTTGTGCCGAACCGCTAAGTTACGGGGACGTAAACACACCAGCATCGGTTGTCAAGCGATGTTTGGGGGACAAACACAGACACTCAAACACACATATATATACATATACATATATACGACGGGCTTCTTTAAGTTTCCGTCTACCAAATCCACTCACAAGGCTTTGGTCGGCCCGAGGTTATAGTAGAAGACACTTGCCCAAGGTGCCACGCACTGGGACTGAACCCGGAACTATGTGGTTGGTAATCATGCTACTTACCACATAGCCACTCCTGCGCCACTCCTGATAATATTTAATTATAAAAATGTAGTAGGATTTTTTTTATGTATTGAATGGCTATGGAGGTCCAGTAGAATAAAATAGGAACCAAAAGGGTCCATGAGCAAAAAATGGTTGAGAACCAGAGGACTAAAAGGTTAAAAAACAACAAAAAGAGAGAAAAAAAAAGCAAAACAGCCTAATGTTAATTTTGCATTAATATCCTCAAAAATTAACATTAACGAAAATAAATTTAGAAAAACAAAAAAACAAAAAAAACGGAAAATCACGATTAAAAGAATTTTCTAAACCTAAAAGCAATTTTCATTTTCGAACCTCCAAATTTGCATCACCCAGAATTCTGATATTCTCCACCCACCACCCAACTAGGTGTGTATGTGTGTGGTGGTGGTGGTGGTGGTGGTGGTGGTGGTGGTGATGGTGGGGTCGGATCGGAATGAAGTTTTCCAAGGTTAAGAATTTTTGCGTTCTCAGATGTATGATACCCGACGAAAAAAAAAAAAAGACGAGTTCGTCATGGCTGGGGCACCTTTGATTACAATCCTGCTCATTTAAAGATGGCTTGGGGCTAAACAACAGCAACAACAACAACAACAACAACTAGCAAGGGAACTTTTACATGATTGCTGACTATGCTAGAAACAGCAGCTAAATCAATTCCTGCCGTTTAGAAAAAGGAAAAAAAAAAAAAAAAAAAAAGAACGGATATTGGATAGTGTTGATAAACGACTAGAAAGAAACAAATCGAACGGGATAGCCACGGTTGGGACAGCTTTGATCATAGCTCTGCACAAACATGTCTGACCTATAGCTAAACATCATCGTCGTTGCCACCCCCACCCCCACCACCAACAACAGCAGCAGCAGCAGCAGCAGCACAAACTGTTACCAACGAAGAAACACCAACACAGAGGATCTACCTGTTAGAAATAGCACTGAAATATCCCGCAAATTGCTTCGTTATCATCCTAAAAAAAAAGAAATGAAAGAAATAAAATTTAATGGAGGAAAAATAGTTTAGTCCTATACACGTTATTGTTTTTTTTTAAAAAAAAGGCTGGTTGGTCACGTCTGGAACGCCCGAACAAGACTAACCTGGGGCTCATCAGCTACGACAACCAAACACACACCCACATATATATATTCTCACACATATTTAGATACACGTACACTCACACACACACACACACACACACCTACACAATCATAGTTAGATGTGAGCAAACACACACACATACACGCGCACACAACCACATACACACACACATACACACACTCACAGACACACCTTACACCTCCTCCCACGTCTCACCTTACAGCTGCCACTTTCTCTCAAGTACATCCACACTTCGCTCGCTTGCCTGATATATTTATTTATTTGTTTATTTATTTACTTGGTTTATTTATTTATTGTTGATTTGTTCTTTGTTTATGCATT
>NC_142932.1:102508081-102518081 GCF_046866305.1 Octopus bimaculoides | reverse complement strand
TATTTTAAACGATTTTATTCCCTAACTAAGCCAAGCGTGAGTCGGACACTGTTAATACGAACTTTGACCTCTCGGCAGCTGGACATCATAATCTAACGCCATGTATCGAAAGAGGGGCAACTAGCAGCGAATCAAGCCACAAGCCAGTTAGCCGATTTCTAATTCGTCGGCCGACAAGCCGTCGAAGGAGTCTTTACGCAGTCGCCCGACTTGGTAACATTAGCAGTTAAATGGTTTCTTAAACCCCACCCAGTCATTTCAAATAAAGATATAGAAGACAACAAAAGTTCCCGATAAATGAATTGGCGGGAGGGTTACGATTGGAAAGTCTTTGAATCACTGATCTTATTTGAGTTTGAACCAACAACAGCAACTGTCAGTTGGTGCTATTCCGCTTCAGTTAATAACCTGTAGTAAGATATGAATTAAACTCTATCTTAGATGAAATTTGGACAAAGTAGCTGCCGATCCAACAGAATAGCGAGCACGTTGGACAAAATGCTTAGCAACATTTCATCCGACTCCCTTTGTTCTGAGTTCAAATCTCACGGAAGTCAACTTTGCCTTTTATCCCTTTGAGGTCGATAAAATAAAGTACCAGCCAAGTACTTGGGTTGGTTTAACCGATTTGTTATTCCCCACCTTAAATATCAATGGTCTTAAATCTTATAATGGACCTTTGTCCAGTTCAGGGATAATGCTGTGATCTTGGTCACTTGTACGGCATTGAAATCAAGTAACCGACCAATATGATATATAGGGTCTGAGGAAAACAAAATAGAAAAAAAAACCCCCACAAGATAATCACAAATGGAACGCCTTTGATTATAGGTCTAACTGATCTGGATTGACCTTGGGTTAAATGGCAACAATGAACGACTTAAGCTACTTCACCCATGCCCTCTTAATAAAATTCTTTTGCATTTTTTTCACTGATTGTAATCATCGGAGGCGTGTAGCCTAGTGGTTAGGGGTGTTGGACTCATATTCGTAAGATTGTGGTTTCAATCTCTAGAACGGGCGACGTGTTGTGTTCTCGAACAAAAAACTTCATTTCACGTTTTGCAGTCCACACAGCGGACAAAAAGAAGTCAAGTAATTCTACGACGCACCAGCGGGGTGGGGCGAATATGTATATATCTGTAAAAATATGTGACAGTTATTCGGTAGCCATGATAAAACTGAGTTTCGAAATGGCCAGATAACTGAAGAGATGGCGGCGTGGGTTTCCGCCCCGGCATCCGAAACTCGGAGTTTTATCATGGCTACTAATAATTGTCACATATTTTTACGGATAAATTCCTCTATTTACATAATATCGAGGTCTCTTTCTTTCATTTGTTGTCTTTTCTATCAATATATATATATATATATATATATATATACTCATCTATATACGCTAAGGGAACCAGGAAACTGGTCCTTGTGAGTCTATAAGGCTCGAGAAAGATGCTTTTAATCATTGGAGTACGACCAGACAAGGTCAGTATATTTAAAAGTACTTATTTCAGTATCGTATTTATTTTACCAATATGTAAAAGTTATCTCTCTTCTTTTCACAAAACACCAGCCCTTTTTCTATTTCTGCCTTCATATTATTTTTTTTATTTGATTTATGGTGAAATGTCAGATGTGACTGTCACATAATTTCATTTCCAATCCACAGTAAACTGTATCTGTACAAGAATTACCATATCTTCATGCTAAGTTCGGTTATATATTTCTATAGACTGTGTTGCATTCTTATACACTATCACTCGTCAATTCTTCCCATGATCTGTGGCCATGTGCCTTTGTACGTTATCAATACAAGATGATAATTAATGATATTTTTGTTAATTAGTCGAGCGTATGACGCTTGGTCATTCTTGCTTTCATAGCTTGACCTAACTGCAGCTGGCCATTGCTCTCTTTGTGTAAGCCATTATTATACAGTGGGAGTTTTGTGTTTCCTTTTGTCCTGGAGTGCTGGGGCGGGGATGGGTGTAGTCAGTCCATTCACAAACAAAAAGGAAAGTACAAAATCACTACCGCCACAACTGACAGTAAACAATCCACCACCAACGACACCACCACCACCACCACCACCACCACCAACGACACCATCACCACCACCACCACCACCACCACCGCTACTCACCATCACCACCGCCACCACCACCACCACCACCAATACCACCACCACCGCTACTCACCATCACCGCTACTCACCATCACCCCCCACCACCACTACTCACCACCACTACTCACCACCACCATCACCAGCAGCACCAGCAGCAGAAGCACCACCACCACCACCACCACCACCACCACCACCACTAACAACAACAAAAACAAACAACAGCAGTAATAATTGTATCAAATTTAGGTACAAGACCAGCAAAAATAGAAATAAATAATAATAATAATAGCAATAATAATAATCCTTTCTACTAAACGCATGAAGCCTGAAAACTTTTTGGGAGGAGACTAGTCGATTACATCGACCTCAGTGCTTCACTGATACTTAATTTATCGACTCCGAAAGGATGAAAGGAAGAGTCAACCTCGGCAGAATTTGAACTCAGAACGTAGCGGCAGACGAAATACTACTAAGTATTTTGTCCGTAATAATAATAATAATCCTTTTTACTATTGGTACAAGGCCTGAAATTTGGTGGGAGGGGGCCAGTCGATTACATCGACTCCAGTACGCAACTGGTACTTAATTTATCGAAGGATGAAAGGCAAAGTCGACCTCGGCGGAATTTGAACTCAGAACGTAGAGACAGACGAAATACCGCTAAGCATTCTAAGCATTTTGTTCGTAATAATACCGGGGAAGTGAGAAGACACCGGGGAAGTTTAACATGTGAGAACGATAAATCACTGCTCCGAAACTTATCCAAAAACATCGGAAATAAAGACATCGCATTGAGCCAAAGAATAGCTGACAAAGGGTTGGACTATATCCGAGTAAGTAATACTCATTGAAATTTATTTCTATTTTTCCAAATATAATGATGTATTTTAACTTGATACCTCCACTACCCGCACAGCGATCGTAAACACACGTGTTACATCAAAACCAAACCATCTTCGAACCCAAAAACACCATGTACAAAAAAATTGCAAACAGATTAAATAACACCGGTATTATTACACCCAAGAATAACAACCGAGAAGTGCGTACTGTAAGCTTGTTACGAAAAAAATACGAAGATCTGAACGTGCAAAACAATCTGACAACAGAAATAAACGAACCGGTACCCTACGAAAACGATGACCGTCAAAATAAAGGACCGGACGTTGTTCCTCATGTCCCGCAAACAAAACCAAAACGGCATAAATGGACACGTGAGGAATACATTTCGATACTATACGCCTATTTCACAGCAGTGCTCTACCCAAAAAACGAAAACGCAACAACACATACATATAAAATATGGAAGAAAAATAATGTAAATATAGATCTCGATAAAACAATGAACCCTAAAAAACTAGCTAACATAAGAAGATATATTCTAAAAGCAAAAAAAAAATATCAGAAATAGAAATAGAACAATTGAAAGGAAAAATACATCAGGAAAATCTAGATAGTAGTCACACAGCAATGCCAAATAATAATATAAACACTGAGATAGCAAAACACGAGGACAAACGTAACATTTCCGGCAAAAACGAAGTAAACAAAAAACAACAAACCCAGACCGTAGAGATGTATAATAGTGTACAAAAAGCACCAATCCAGAACACCACAGACACATATATGAATGAAAAGGAAGGCAAAACAAATCTAAAGCCTGGGAATAACGAAGGGAAACCTAATAATTACGATACTATGAAAATGAGAATAACCAAAGAAATGAAAACCACAGATCTTAGAATGGACCACAGATTATATCTCCCAAAAATCAAAATAGACAATAAAACAACATCAATAATAAATAGCATAAACCTGGCGTCACGGAACTAACAACCACAGAAACAACAGGCAATATCACTGAGCTAAATGACATAATATATGCGGCAGCCACTGCAGCCACAAAAGAAGCAGGATACTCACTCAAACCCATCCGAACAGGAGTTCTACCACCCAAACAGACCTTGTGGATAAATAACATCCAGAACAAAATTAAAAAAAAAGAGAAAAGATTTATCGATTCTCAACGAAATTAGTAAACAATCAACACTACTAAGTAACAAGAAGAAAACAAAAATACTGTACAAATACAGCATTACAGAAAAAGATTTACCTGAGGCAAAAGAAAAACTAAAGCAAGACATCCTTGCCAAAGCACAAAGGATCCGCCGGTATGAGAAACGCCAACGTTTCTTTGAACAAAACAAACAGTTCAAATCCAACCCCAAAAAACTCTACCAAGAACTGGGTAAAAATAAAATAGACATTACTGCAGCACCAACAGCAGAAGAACTAGAGAAATTCTGGAAACAAATATGGTCGGTGAAGCAACAACAACCCCAGAAAAGGACCATTAAAACAACGAACTTAGCACCTGAGCAACTCTGGGCCCCTATAACAACTGAAGAGGTCACCCAGACGCTGCAAAGACTAAGCAACTGGAAGGCACCTGGACACGACAAGATCCCCAATTTCTGGTTAAAACACCTGCCAGGAATGCATAAAAAGTTGGCAGAAAACTTTAACAACATACTAGCAGAGCCAGAGACAATGCCTGAATGACTCACAAAAGGGAAAACCATCTTAATCCCCAAATCCACGGAAACGGAGAAACCACAAAACTATAAACCGATAACCTGTCTCCCTACGATCTACAAAGCCTTTACTGCAATAATATCGCAGAAATTGAGTAAACACCTGGAAAATAAGAACCTGTTTCCAGAAGAGCAGAAGGGATGCTGCAAGGGCTCATACGGCTGTAAAGATCAATTATTGATCAATAAAGCCATAACTGAAGACAGCCGCAGAAAGAAGAAAGGCCTCAGTATGGCCTGGGTGGACTACCAAAAGGCTTTCGACAGTGTTCCTTACACGTGGATTCTGGAAACACTAGCCATAAACAAGGTGGCACCAATTATCATAAAATACATAGAGCACTCAATGAACAAATGGCAGACAGTGCTACAGCACCAAACAAAAGAGGGACTTGTGAAAACGAAAGCCATCCCCATTAGAAGAGGAATATTCCAGGGAGACACGCTCTCTCCACTCCTGTTCTGCCTGGCACTCACACCTTTAACCGAATTGCTAAATAGAACTGGATGCGGTTACAAATGCTACGGAAAAACAGTCAGCCACCTTCTATATATGGATGACCTAAAATTATATGCAAAAAACGACAAAGAGCTAAAAACACTACTACAGACAGTACACGGCTTTACCAAGGACATAGATATGAAATTCGGATTAGAAAAATGTGCCAAAGCAACCCTGAAAAGAGGAAAATTAGTTAAAAGTAGCAATATAACACTAGATAAAGCCAATGAAATAAGAGAACTAGACGAAAGCCAACCATATAAGTATTTAGGAGTCAATGAACTAGATAGGATACAACATACACAAATGAAAGAAAAAATAAAGAAAGAGTACTATAGACGAGTTAGATCAATACTAAAAACAGAGCTCAATGCTAAAAACAAGATGATGGGTATCAACACTTTAGCTGTCCCAGTTATAAGCTACAGCTACAACATCCTTAACTGGACACTAAACGAACTATGTAAAATAGACAGGAAAACAAGAAAAATAATGACAGGATATAGGATGCACCACCCAAAATCTGACATAGAAAGGCTATATATACAACGCACAGAAGGTGGCAGGGGTCTTATACAGCTAGAAAACTATTATAAAATAACCACCATAGGACTGCAAAAATACCTACTCCAAAAAGCAAGGGAAACTAATACAAATAGCCACAAAACACGAGCAAAACAAAAAGTTGTTTTCAGTATTTAAGGAAGCTGACAAATACAAACAAGAAATCAATCTACCTAACAAATACGAAGAAGAAGAAGAAGAAGAAGAAGAAGAAGAAGAAGAAGAAGAAGAAGAAGAAGAAGAAGAAGAAGAAGAAACAACAAAAGCTATAAAACAAATGAAATCCAAACTAAAACTAGAACAGCAACGAACCATGATAAAACGATGGCAAGAAAAGCCCCTACATGGTAAATACTGGGCTAAACTAAATGCGAAAGAAATAGACAGAGAAAAATCCCAGCAATGGTTGAGAAGCTCAGGACTCAAAGCAGAGACTGAAGTATTTTTAATTGCTGCACAAGACCAAAGCCTCCCCACCAAAAATTACCAAAAAACACATAATGAAAAGAAATATAACAAGTAACTGTAGAATATGTGGAGATGGACAAGAAACAATAAATCATATTATCTCTGGCTGCCCAGTCCTGGCTAAGAAGGAATATATTCACAGACACGACAGAGCTGGGACCTATATACACTGGAAGCTATGCCAACACTATGGAATAACAACAGAAAAATGATGGTATAAACACACGCCAGAAAAGGTCACAGAAAACGAGAAAGCAACCATACTCTGGGATATGCCAATACACACAGATAGAGAAATTAAGGCAAATAGACCAGATATAGTTGTCAAAGATCATGAAGAAAAAAAATGCTTTCTAATTGATGTATCAATACCAGCAGATGACAACGTTTCTCTAAAAGAAATGGAAAAACTATCAAAATACAAAGACCTGGAAATAGAGATAACTCGAATGTGGAATCTAAAAACAGAAACAATTCCTATCATAGTAGGTGCCTTAGGTATAATAAAAAAAATATTCAGACAAATACATAACAAAAACACCAGGACTTACAAATATATATAACATACAGAAAATTGCACTACTGGGTACTGCACACATTCTACGCAAAACACTTTCAATACAGTAAACATAAGAGCACCACAGCAAACCACAGCACATACCCAAGGCGCACAGAGCTGCGCTCGGTAGTGAAGTGAAAGCACGTTATAAAAATAAAACTACTGAACAATAATAATAATAATAATAATAATTCTTCTAAAGTTGGCACAAGGCCAGTAATTTTGGGGAAGGTGTAAACCAATTTCATCGACCCCAATGCTCAAATAGTACTTAATTTATTGACCCCGAAAGGATGAAAAGCAAAGTCGACCTCGGCGGAATTTACTCAGTGTAAAAACGGACGAAATGATGAGGAAAATAACAATAATAATAATAATAATAATAATAAGGATTTATCAGGAGGGTTCTAAGTATTTGAAAGATTGCTGAAAATTTGTGGTTATCTAAGGTTACAGGTAAGTCACTAATTACATAAATCACATGAAGAATAAGACCATACCTGAGCCAAACCAAAATATTAATAATAACAGTAATGATGAGGATGATAATTATAATGCCAATTCTTTTGTTGTTGGCACTTCGTCGGTTACGACGACGAGAGTTCCAGTTGATCCGATCAATGGAACAGCCTGTTCCTGAAATTAACGTGCAAGTGGCTGAGCACTCCACAGACACGTGTACCCTTAATGTAGTTCTCGAGGAGATTAAGCGTGACAAGGCTGACCTTTTGAAATACAGGTACAACAGAAACAGGAAAAAAGAGTGAGAGAAAGTTGCGGTGAAAAAGTACAGCAGGGTTCACCACCACCCCCTGGATATAAACCACAACAGCTCTACGAACTACCACAACCAACCAACTATCTCAACGGCAACTTATCAATTATCATGCATAGGGGCTTCGACGCAGTCACTTGACTTACAAGATATAGCACCCAAATTTCCCTCAAATTAGATTATTACAGCCATACAAAAACAAAACAAAACAAAGACTGTATTCTTTAGCAAAAATAAGATGACAAGAGGTTTACGGCTCGAATGCTGACCTGGTTGGGGTGAGGGCAAAACGACAACAACAACAATAATAACATCACCAACTAACCTACTAACCAACCGGCCAACCAGCTAGATATCCAGTTTTCTATCCCGCCAATCTACTACTTGTTTCCTTGGGTCCAACTATTTGCATTACTTAACCCATTAACATAATATATTCACATACTATGTTCTAACTTAGAGTCAGTATAATTATAAATTTGAAAGGGGTTTGGATGACGCAATCGGAATATGTTCACATTCAGAACCAGTTCAGTTACATCATTTTGATTATTATTCAAGAAACGGACACCAAAACTTCTAATTCCGTTGGCTCTAAAATGGTTTACTCTTTATTTCAAAAGTGTCATCGCAATTTATGGTGACGTTTTCGAGGCGTAACTGGAACCAGTTTATAGTAACTAAAGAACGAATGGATATTGCACCACCCCTCTCCTCTGTCTCTTTATAAACCTGCAGATCAGTGGCTCTAAAGTAGTCCGCCACCAGGAATATTCTAGGTGCGCCATGAATTTTTAAAAATGTAATAAATGTTATAATTGTAATATAATAACCTTTAGAAAATCCGTACTAATGCTTGAGTGTCTTGCAAACATGTCCAAAAGTTTATTAAACTTCGTATAATTTGATTATTCGAAAGCCGATTCTCACTCACCAATTACAGGAATATTACTCATTAATGTCATCAAATCCTCAGATCAAAAATATCACGGAAATAAATAATAAACGAAATAGTTATTGTGATGCAAACACAAAGACTACTGTGAATTTTAGCAAATTTACATGGATAAGAGAATTGTCTAATGACATTATGGGAATATTTTCCCTACATAATTTAAAACTCAGTTCTCCCAAGAGGAGGGGGTCTTTACAGTGATGATGGACTCTTACGTCTGAATAACTATAATCCTCATCAAACGAAATCACCAACAACATGATTACTAATTTAGTCAAACATCTATCTTTGTCAAACTTAGCAACCAACAATTTTTCTTCTACATGATTTAATAATGTTTGATAAAAAAAGAAACATTACCTGTGTTGAAGGTAACATTAGCAAAACTACTCATATAATAGGAAAATGAATATTACTTAGCCTCATTTTCCTGTTACTTTAGCCATTGCACCATGACACACAAGTACTCCTGCTGACATAGAAAATAAACTTCCACCCAGAATATAAGTACCGTAAATTATAATAGTGATAAAATCAATCAATAATAATAAAAGCAAAAATAAAATCACATATTTTAATTCCTAATTTTCTTAACATATGCCCCTCTTAATATGTCTAGATTGAATACCCCTAAAACTAAGCCAACTAGTAGCAACTGTATTTGTATAAAAACAAGCCAATGATATAATTTACTAGAAAACCATATAAATTAATAACTTATCCAACAAATATATCGGACTCACCGGAAATCCATATAAAATTCCATTTAATCAGCATTTACATACATTTCAAATCAAATACTGAAGTGAAGAAGCTTCGATCTCTAACTTCATTTGGGACCTGAAAAATCAAAGTAAGCCATATAGATTAAAATTTAACAGCCTTGCCACAGCGTTTGTTCGTGTGTGTGCGTGTATATATGCATGTATTTATGTGTGCGTGTATGACTGTGTGCGTATGCGAGGACATACGTCTATTCTTTGCACCTAATTCTCATCTTTAGAATCAGAATTTGGTAAAAAATATTTTGGAATTTTAAAATTCAGAAACTTTTCAAACGTTTTTAGAACTTTTAAACACACTAAAATCCAAAATCTTAGCATTCCTGAAAAACCGACAAACCAAAAGATCTACAATTAATAATTCTCTTATCCTCAATTAGTAACTTTCCAATCTACAATTAGTAACACTCATTAATACCCTCTGAAACTTCTGCTTTGTTTTTATAATATATGATAACTATATTCACCGAAAAGTAATGAGCACGCGTCTCTTCATACAAAGATTGCATAAAAGTTTTGCCCGAACAAATGAACTTTCTTTTTGATGTCTCTGTGTGTTGCTTTGATTTTCTTAAGTTTTCTCACGGTACAAGTACAGGCACTGACGAACCTTGATTTAGCGGTTGACGAATTCCCTTTGAAGTGAAACAAGTTGTACATACATACTTGCATGCATGCA
>NC_142932.1:102483081-102503081 GCF_046866305.1 Octopus bimaculoides | reverse complement strand
GATTCAGAAAAATTATATTACATACATATAAGAGGGATGACCACTAAGTGGACATCCATTATGTTAGAAGTAGACCACCTATGGTCTGACCACTAAGAAGAGATTGTTCTCAAGAAAATTCACCAAGCGCCAGAAGGACATATACATACATCCGTACATACATATCTGCTACTACATACCTGTACTTCTCATTCATCTAACCAATAATTTCCTGCAGAAGTCTTGCTCGCTTACGTTCTGACGTTTGCTGAATTTTCTTGAGAACAATCTCTTCTTAGTGGTTAGATCATAGGTGGTCTACTTCTAGCATAATGGCTGTCCACTTAGTGGTCATCCCTCTTAGCCGAAATTGCAAGGATAATCTGGATCTCAACTGAAGAGAGAAAACTCCGAATGACCTGTCCGTGTTTTCTTTGTATCGTCCATCTGGATGTTTTGTCCCTTTCTTGTATCACCTAACTGTCTGGATGTTTTGCGTCCTTGTCCCATTCTGTATTATCTATACATATATATATATAGCGGCGTACGTACAACTTGTTTCTAATATATACATATATATATATATATATATATATATATATATATATATATATATATATATATATATATATATATATATATATATATATATATATATATATATATACATATATATACATATATATATATATATATATATATATATATATATATATATATATATATATATATATATATATGTGTGTGTGTGTGTGTGTGTGTATGTGTGTGTGTGTGTTTGCGTGCATATATATATGTATGTATGTATACACATATGTATGTACGGATGTATGTATATGTACGTATGTTTATGAATGTATTATTTGAGTCTTATTTATTTAAGTTTTTTTAAGAGTGTTCAAGTCTGTCACTAAAAAAAGTAACAAGACATTTTTGAGTAAAGAGAGTTCCTGGTGTAGGTAGATATGTGGTTGAATTGCTGTGTTGGCTGCGCTGTCAATGCACACGCCCAAATGTCTGCATCAATCTACCTAAAGAATCTCAGATGTAGAATCTTTGGAATGTCTTATAAATCTTCACTGTGCCAGTAATAAATTGGATTTGGAGAAAGCGCGTCAGTTTCTCTTGATTTTTTTTCGAAAAGCTTACTATTTCTATGTTTTTGTGTAGAAGTATTGAATTATATCCTAATGCACCTATGATGATAAGTACAAATTCGAATGTATAGTCAGGGTACAAGAGCTGTAGGGTCCGCACTAATTCGCCATAAATGTTCTTTTTTTCTTGGACTTTTGATTGTACATTAACACCCGCTTGGCAGCTGGCCTCTACAACAGTGTTGTTCCCTGCCCTACAGAACAATATCAGGTCTGTTATGTTTGCACCGCATTGCTGTGTTCCGCCAGTATTCCTTGTTTTGTAAGGTGCTGTATTCTTTGCTTTAAAAGGGTATATATATATACATTTATATGCATTTGTATACACACACACACACACATAGTGTGTGCGTATAAACATGCAGCATGCGTTAGAGGCACTGACCACCCGCACATCATCTGTAAAGAATCCTCTGATAGAACAACTTCATCGCTTGAAGAAATATGAACGTTAAAATATCACTTATTGTCTTTAGTGACATAATGAAAGAATATTGTCTAGAGATTATTTCTGGTCCATCTGACAGATATTTTACAGGAAATTACTAAAAACATACTTAAGTACTTGAAACTTTTTTATTGACGATGTGAGAAATGAAAAAAATTCAAATAAGCCTAATTGTTACTGGAAATTCTGAATTCGGACTAAATGTCAACTGTTTATATATGACACAAAAGATTGGCGGGAGGAGGGATTATATTAGCATTTCTGATCGTGTAAATAGAGAACAAAGATCACTAAACCGCTACTCCAGCCAGCAGACACAGCTTAGGGCAGTTCCATCCACTTAATTCGCTTAGCGAGGGAACTCTCTTCACTCTCACTTTCTTTTCCAAGGGGCACTTGAAATAGTCAATGAGGGCTTGACCGAAGAGGCAGGTGTTTGTCCTCATTCATTTCAGACACAACAACCTTTGCCATAACCACTCAACAGAGCAATATTCCCCCACGCCTCCGTTTTGTTGATGCCGGGTTGTGAGATGATTCTGCCGATAGACTCGGGTGAAAGCCAGATTCGTCCAATGTGTGACAAGAGCGATTGATTACAAGTCCATGCAATATGGGTGGAAATAAATTTAATGGCTTTCAGTTTGCATCTGGTATACCGTGAGGATGAGCGGTAATATCGAGTCCGACATATGAAGAAGAACGACTAGATCATACATTCTCTCTGTTTGAAGGATAGCGTAAACTTGTGCGCTGCAAGTGGTGTCGACTTTGAGAAATTTCTCTGTATTGTCCAGCAGTTTAAGAGGGACAGTAACATGTCATTTGGACTGTCAAAATGTATAAAGAAAATATAGTTTAAAGTGCAACGATGCAGACTGGCAAATAGAGAGATGGTCTGAAATTCTATCTGGAGGGACAATTCATTTACAGTTCATCTTTCTACTAATAATTGGGGATATTTGAAAGTAAATCTTTGTACGAAAGCTGTGTGATTACTAATGACGAATGAATATTTCAATATAGTCAAAATATTTTTTTAAAGTCATCTAGAAATCAAAGATATCATCTGTGCCATCCACGTCGTAGCAATTCTACCCATAGCATATGTTTCAGAACTATTAGATTGGAACGTAACATCTCTAAATTCTATCGACTGTAACATTGGAAATCTACCAAAATATCATCTCATATTTCATAATAATTCTGACTGTATATCCCAAGACGTGAAAGAAGATAGGAGAGAAATATTGCTTGGCCAAGAAAGCCAATTTGAATGTTTTTCATTGCCTTTTCATCTCACAAGGGGGCTTGCTATGGACTCTTGTTGACTTCACGATAATCATACGAAAAAAGTAAATAAATTGTCCTTACAACAACATTCCTTCAATAACTTGTTTTAAGTTTCGAACAAGTAAAATCTCCACCTTAAGGTAATATAAATAAGCGGACACACCGAATTCTAAATGAGCAACCAGTTTTGTCTTTACATGTCTAACATTTTCATCAACTGAATACCTCATCTATCTATCTATCTATCTATCTATCTATCTATCTATCTATCTATCTATCTATCTATCTATCTATCTGTCTGTATATCTGTATATCTGTCTATCTGTCTATCTGTCTATCTGTCTGTCTGTATAATGCCATACATATGAAAGACTCTGGCCCAGATGTACACTTCTGCCTTAGAAAATGACAATGCAAAAAAATAATAAATAAATAAAAAAACAAACAAACATAAAACAAATAGACAAACAAACAAAAAGAACAATAAAAAGTAAAAAAGAACAACATATGTATGACATTATTTTCTCTGAATGTCACTGAAATATAATGCCACTGTGAAATATGTGAGAAATCTTTCATATTTCATTCGAATCTTGTCATTGACGTTCTTAATCACAGAAGCAAGAAAACCCTTCCTTTGTGAAATTTGTAGGAAAGCATTTATGATAAACGCTGTCTTGATACAAAAGAATACACATCGGAGAATTACAGTATTACTGTGAAATATGTGATGGCTCGTTTGTTGACAATAATAATTTAAACAAGCATTAACAAATAGGGTAAAAACAACATTAACAATGTGAAATATGGAAAGGTTTTGCCGATAGTAATGACTGAACGATTGTCCAAGGAGAAGGCAGACAACTGGAATAAGTAATAGATAAAGAGCCGTCTAGCGGCAGAATTAAGAGACTATCCAAGGCGAAATATTTAGAAACAATGAATAAAATGTCGGTTTTGCAAGAAAATTATAGATATATTCATATTGAGTTAAACAGCTACGAATACATCAAAAGGATCAAAGGACCTTCCCGAGCCAAAGGCTCATAAGGCCTGTTTCTCGAATTCTGTGGCGTATAGATTCCACCATTATGGACGGGACGCCGGTTCATTGCATGACTACTCATTTTTGCCAACTGAGTGGACTGGAGCAACACGAAATGATGTATTTTCTTCAAGATTTCGACGAATCGCCCTGTCTAGGAATCGAAACCACAACATTACGATCGTGAGTGTAACATTCTAACCACTAATCCATTGCGCCTCCACAAGGATTATATAGGTCTAAATAAACAGGTTATAAACATTCAGTATGAGGTGCTTAAAAGCGTATACATACATACATACATACATACATACATACACACACACACACACATATATGTCTGCATATGTATATATACACTTTTGGAGGTGTTTGTTTTGTAATTTTTAAGTCAACAAGGCACAGAGAGACACATATACATTCACAAATATATTCAAAAATCTTCTACTACAGATGATACGAAACCCTACAACTTAGTTTTAAAACTGTATTCGTATTTTCTTTTTATTAATGACATCACAAGGACTTAATTTTTGATGAACTATATATATGTTGCATGAGAAATTGTTCTGTCTCTTTCTGGGAAAATGAGAATAATAATTTTTATCCAAAAATATTAGTCGTATATTCATTACAAGAATTTCCGTAAGAAAGTTTTTTTTTGCTTTAAAATGTATATCACTGACTAACTGACACATTTCTTATTGATTAAGAATATAGAAATTCTTTAAATTTAAAGAAAAATTACGGTTTTCATTAATTGGATTACTGGCTGATATTTACTTTCTGATGCTGGCTTTATATCTATATTTGAAATGGAAATACAGAAAGTGCTATGTATCCATTAACAACAGCATCACGTTCTTTAACTCCAAGTCAGCTTTCATCGAGGAGATCTATGATGAAAAGGAACCCGCAGTGATCATCCTGTTTTGTTTTCCAGAAATAGTGTGTCTAAGACTATATTATTCGATGTATTCTTTTTTTTTTATATAGGTGGCATTCAGGAACTTGAGGAGACTTCACTTCCATTAGAGGTCTCTGTTCATTGGCTAATTGTTACTTGTGGCTTTTATTTATACGTAAATGTAAGTCAACTGTTAGAGGTTATACTTAAGAACATATCCTTCGCATCTTGAGGCAGTTCATTTGTAGTGGAACTGTTGTCAAATTTGATCTTTTCTAAGTAAATGAAATGTGAGTTGAGATAAGCTCACAACAAATTTACTTAGCAACTCTGTATCGACTCCTTATTTTATTTCAGTTTCTTTATTTTGGCTAAAGATAGTCAATTGACAGTCGTTAGACCATCAGAGACAATACATTGCGATATTTGTTTCGGCTTTTTGCTCTCTGAGCTTAAATTCTGCCGGGACCAACTTTGCCATTCATTCTTTTGAGATTGATATATAAAGTTTCGACCAATACTGGAGCAGTTCTCTGTCTCTCCATCAGTTCAAGATGTTTCGTCGGAGCAGGGTGAAATGACGAGAGAGTCTGTGTCTTAATACCACAAATGAAGCATTGTAACATGGAACATGCTAATACCTGACTGTGAGTGACGACTGTGGATATTTTTTTTATCTCGCTAATGTCACCAAAGATTAGTATAGGGTTGTTTGGTTGTTTTCTTAGAATGGCTTTATGAAAGGCGGATGGACAGTGGCCATGACCTTAGAAGAACTTTCAAGACTTGTAGAAGGCAAGTGAGGAAGAAATTACAGCAACGTATCAAATATCGAATCCGAATGCTTGCAATAAAATGACGGACTTTACTGAAAACATCAAGGTCGAAATGGTGCTGTTAAACCGGATGATGGATTTAGATATTTTTCTAATCAGCGGCTGAGGAGTAAAAGCAGAACAAAAAGAAACAACATATCAGTTGTAAACTGGGATTAAATCCATATCAGTTGTTTCCCGTTAAAGTGATTTCAGGTTCAAACTGATGAATCATCTCATATTCTTCAGTACACTAGAGAGTATTTCGCAAGTTTTATTTTCATTTCCAACCACGTAGTTGATTTCACCCCCACTGTGAATCTTACCCCATGGTTTTACATCCGTAATAGATTGTAGGTAGGAAATTTGAGAGCAATTATAAAGTAGAAAAGAAGGAAGAGATACAAAAAAAAAAAAAATGACAAAGCGAACGACCCAAATTTTTTTGTTATTTACAGCTTATATATTTCTTAATCTTTTTCTTCTCATCTTTTGGCGATCGACTTGGGATGCGTTTCTTGTCAGTGTTATCATCTCTCTGTGCTCAGCTTTGTATATCCTCCTACATTATACAAATATAAACATACGTAGATACGTAACTTCATTTACTATTTTTTTGTTTTTACACGACCTATTTCTTTCTGTCGCTTTCTAAACATTCCTGTTATCTCTTTCTGTTATTTTTTCCTCTCCCTAATCTTCACTTTTCCCAGTAGCACTAACTTGCATGCTCATACATAATCTCGCACACTAGTACACACAGGCACACAAGTATACAACACAAATATCATACACACACACACAAACACAGGCACACACACACATATATACACACACACATATGCTGTTGATTTTTCTCACATAAATATCAATGAGAGCAAAATAAGGCGAAATTATTCACATTCAGTGTTACGAAATGCGCATGCTCTGCATACATTCCACAAAATTATTCTAAGGTGCATCTATCTATCTTTCTATCTATCTATCTATCTATCTATCTATCTATCTATCTATCTATCTGCCTGCCTGCCTGCCTGCCTACCTGCCTGCCTGCCTGTCTGTCTGACTGTCTGTCTCATGAAAGTTTCATTAAAAGGTGGGTGAATGTAGCAAAGATGGTGCGTGCGAGTGACGATACCTCTTTGAGCATGATCCTATAAATCGAGAAAAAAACATTTTTAAAAAGAGAGAGAGAGAGAGAGAGAGAGAGAGAGAGAGAGCACTTCGCTCTCATGTGTCTATTCCCTGCTGAGGTTACCATGGTCTTTTCCGTAGGCTTTTCTCTCCATGGATAAACCTAATGTTACCCCATTTTACACAATTGACATTTTCTGTGATATACGATACCGCCCCCCCACACTTTTTTTTTTGCCCCTACCGATCCCTGTTGATCGGATTTTTTTTTTTTTTAATTTTTATTTTTTTAAAAAATTTTTTATTTTATTATTTTTATTTTTCTAAAGAAAAGCTCTACAGTTGTATTTGTCCCCTCTGTGTGCAGCCCTGTGTGGCTAATAAAAGAAAGTTATCTATCTATCTATACATACATACATACATACATACATAAATACATACAAACATAAATACATATATATATATATATATATATATATATATATATATATATATATATATATATATGTGTGTGTATGTGTATGTATGTGTGTGTGTGTTTGCACCATACCGTTTCTATATATCATATTGTACTGCATTACAATCTTCTCATTTTTTTTTTTTGCAAGGGAATAAACATACTGTTGTTATTGTTATGTTCTCCTCATTGATGATCTGGTAAATAATAGAAATTTTCCTTCATCTCCTCCTCCGCCTCGCCTCCACCTCCTCCTCCTTACTATTATTATTATTATTATTATTATTATTATTATTATTATTATTATTATTATTATTATTATTATATGAAAACACATAGCTTATTTTGCTGGGTATGATGGAAAGTGTCAGCTGTCCACAGCCAGCAGACTAAGGTGACACTTGTTAACCGGTCATGCTTCAAGAACCTTGTGAAGAATTCTTGCAGTTCCAAGCCATGCTGATTTTCGTAGGTATTCTACCTTCACATTTGCACCGATCTTTTTCAGCCATGTTGATAGCTGAGTGTTGATACTTCCAAGTGCACTCCTTACTATTGGTATCACGTCTATTATCTTCATTGACCACAACCTTCGTATTTCTCACTTTAAATTGTCATAGTTGTTTTATTTTTTCTTCTTCCTTCACATTGATCCTGTTGTCACTGGGACATGCTTTATCGATAATCATACATGTTCTTTCTTTTATTTCATCCCAACAATGTATGGTTTCTGATATCTTGTCGTGTGATCGCACTGGATCATTGCATCCCACAAGATTTTGCAATTCTCATTTTCGATGATTCCTTTAGGAGTTTGCGCATACCACGTCTCTGCTCTTTGTAGGCCGTGATTTTCACAGAGCTCCCAATCTATAATTTTTTCCACATTGTCATGGCGTCTTTTGTATTCACGTTGTGCTAATTTCAGCCATTCGCGAACGATGTGCCACACCATTTCACTCCTCGCACCACAGATTCTGCATTTGTCGCTATCGGTAGTGTTGCCTATTCTGCACTTCATATCATTAGTCCTTAATGCTTGTTCCTGAGCTGCGCATATGAGTGCTTCTGTCTCTATCTTCAGGTCACTCCTCCTCATTCATAGTCAGCAATCCTTTGTATCTGTCTTGGCGTTCATATCTCTTGCAAACTGACCGTACATTTTCTATTCTTTTCATGCTTTTTCTTTTTTTCTTTGTTCATTCTTTGTTTAAATTTTTCTTTAGTTACACAATTTTCAATTTTAGTGATGCTGGCCTTCTTCGCGTGTTTCAACAGTGATTCGACGGCATTTTTTATATACCACCCTAAACTGTTTTCCTCTGCTTTGATAGAGTCCTGGCAACTGATCAAACCTTTCCCACCCTTTCTTCTGGACAAGTACAGCCTATCGGTGTCATTCTTAGGGTGTTGAAAGCACATGTATTTCCTCTTTCTCCCCTCACTCTTTCTATGTTCCTCCGTCTTTTTACCACCAAACTCTCTATGTCTTTCTGTCTCTCTCTCTCTCCCTCTATTACTTTCTTCACTACTTTTGAAGATTACTTGTTGACATCGTAAAATTCGTCAGCCTAAGTCACACTTACACAAATAGTTAGTTTTTCCGTTAGATTCAGATTAACTTAACACGCTTCTCCTTCGTTGCTTAAAGCTTTAATTTCTAAAACGTACACTTTTATTCATTCATAGTCATACGAAAGTTAGCTACTTGAAACACCCTGACTGCTACAATGCTGAACCTATTGTTGAAAGCACATGTATTTCCTCTCTTTCTGCCTCTCTCTGTCCCTCTGTCTCACTCTCTCTCTGTGCCCCTCTGTCTTTTTACCACCACTCTCTCTATGTCTTCCTGTCTGTCTGTCTTCACTACTTTTGAAGATTACATATTGCCATCGTAAAATTCTTCAACTGAAATCACACTTTCACAGCCCAATTCAAACAGTAAGCTAGTTTTTCGTTAAATTATTATTATTATTATTATTATTATTATTATTAATGAGTGAGAGAGCAGTGCATTTCATTAAAGTGACACTGGGTAAAATATACGAAGCCCAGTATACCCATCATGACTACCTGTCTGATAAGGGTACACCAGGCATATCCATCACAATAATATATGCGCGACCTGGTGATCTCATATCAAGATAAACAGCGCATGACCTTGCAGGTGGGGGTCCACTTAGAATTTTCTTCAGGTCGAGTAGCCCATCCCGCTCAAAAGATCCCTGAATGGGGGTTGTTTAAGGATGTTGAACGAAACACCCATATTTCCAGAGGTGAATTATCCAAACCCCAAAGAATTCCTCTCAATACATGGCTTTGATACTCCCCCACTACTTCTGCTCATGATCAAAGATGCACATATCGTCAGCCACCAAGGGACATGCTCAACTTGTTAAGGTCAAACAACTGACAATTAAATCTGTAGTATTCAGCAGAATATTTGCTGTAGCCCATCTTTTATACCAAGACAAAACAGTGTACATGATAACACTTCCAATCGGTTAGTGATGACATTTCCAATAAATTATTATTATCATTATTTTAGAAGCAATAGCAGTAGTGATACTAATAACAACAGCAACAATGGCAGCGACAGCAAGTATAACAATTTATTCGGATCTTGTTCAAAACGGGGGCACCAGTTTTCATTAATGTTTTATGTAGTGTTTTTGGTACCGAAAGACTTTCAAACTTCGTATACTTATCTATTTTGTGTTATAGAACAGAAAAAAATTTTTGTATTCGAATTTATTTCATGTAAAAAATTGTCTTATTTCGATAATTTCAACCAATCACTGACAAGTATTCAGCTGTTTACACTTACTCCTTTGGCAGTTTAAGCGGTGTAAAGCGTATTTAATCTCCATTTATAATTTCGTTAACATCTGCCTGAACTGTATGTGTACAACATTTGCTTTTTTCATTTTCTTTCACGCGTGTTTATTTCGTTAACATCTGCCTGAACTGTATGAAAGGTTTACTAGCTACTGCCTAACCCTAACCCTAACCCTAACCCTACTGCCAATATGCTCCAGCCATTTTTTGACAAGGAAATAATAATTTTATCACCGCCAGAATCGTTTGAGAATCGTTTGTTTACGTAGTCAGCACTTAATGTATTCGGCTGAATGGACGTCAGTCATTGGTTGAAATTACAGAAATACGACAACTTTAACATGAAATAACTTGCGATGTACGTTTTTTTTGTTAAGAAGACTAAGAGAAAAAGATGTGTTATATGACACATTCTACCAGTGTCCCAAGTTTCAAAGTGTTTCGTTAAGAAAATACTGGTGCCCCCGTTTTGAACTAGATCCATTTATTCTACTATTGCCATAAGCTCTGAAATTTTTGTGGAAGGGAAATTGTCGATTACATCAACCCTAGTGCTCAACTGGTGCTTATTTTGTTTATCGACTCCGGTAGGATGAAAGGCAAAATCGACCTCGGTGGAGTTTGAACTCAGAACGTAAAGCGGGAAGAAAGATCGCTAAACATTTTGACCAGTGTGCTAACAATTTTGCCAGCTCACCGCCTAAATAATAATAATAATAATAATAATAATAATAATAATAATAATAATAATAATAATAATAATAATAATGATGATGATAATAATGATGATAATAATAATAATAATAATAATAATAATAATAATAATAATAATAATAATGATCTGTGCTTTTATTATTAGCATCAGTTGAAGCTGTTTCTATTATTTAGTCATTAATGTCATTCACAATGACAGAGTTGCCAGAAAGACTAGTATCATAATTATTGCATAACCGAGGAAATATTGTGTATATTTAAAAAGTGTAATTGTTTTTATTGGTATCTTTTAAAAAATTTTTGTTGTTTTTATTGTTTTTCATATTGTTGTTTTTAAGATGAGGTTTTGTTTCGTCTTTCGAGAAATTACAGCAAAATTGCTGGTAAGATTAGAATGAGTGTCGTTTTTGATATAATTTAGATAAAAAGAATCTCGTGGCCAATATTATTAAAATAATGATCACGTACCGATGTCTCTGTATGAAATAACAAATCCCATAATATTATTTAAAATTATTTACAAATGCTGAAAAGATGCCAGAAACAATAGAATTCTGAAAGTACATATAATTATAAGAAGTAAAAGACAACTAGAATGATTAAAGAGAATATTAAGAGATGCTAAATTATATTCAGCTGCGATAGAACCGTCGGTCAGAAAGTATGAGCGACTCTACTAGGAAATTTGTTGTAATTTGTTTAAAAGATCAGCATTTCAGTTTAAACAAGAACAGTCGGTCAAAGTATAAAATGATATTTCCTGTCCATTCGGAAACCTAATTTACATAATAATTTGTTCAGCATGTTAAGAGAATTACATAGGACAAACGGGTGTGTTCTTAAGAAAACGAATAATTTTGCATACAGAGTAAATTCGATTTCCCGGCTACAGGAAAATATTTCGCAGTAAAAATATAGAAATAAGCAGCAGGAATGATAAATCAAATATAATTTTTTTTATATTAATGTTGTAACAGAACATGTAAAGAACATAAAGAGTTCATATTCCGTGAAAAATATAAACAGCTTTTAAATAATCACATTTAATTAATCTATATTAATCTATATTCATATTTATTATCAGTATTGATTGAGAAACATGAACATTTTTCAAATTACATTCTTTGTGATCGTTAACATTCATTTATTATCTACTCTGTTATTGTCAACATCTACATATAAACGTATGCAGTTGTAACCTCATTGATAATAGCAGCTAAGAAATCATGAACCTATAACATCATTAATTACAAAGACGTGAAAATCATAAAAAAGTTAAAACCGGTTGAGTGTATAAACATTCCACGCCGTTCATAAAGCTTTATCATTACGATTCCAATGCATTTCCTTCTCTACATATGCAGTACATGCATGCGAACACACTATATATATAAATGCATACGTACATATATACATTAATGCATACTTACATACACACATGCGCGACCACACATGAATAAATAGTTAGCTAAACACGCACACACACACACATACACACATACACACACACATGTATATATATATATGGAGAAATAGATAGATAGAGAGAGATAAATAGAGAGATAGATAGATGGATAGCTAGATAATATATATCATTAACATAATGATTTCAGAAAACTGCCTGGAGTGTTTGTGTTACGGTTATTGGTGCCAATGGCTAACGATAAATGCATGGTAACATGTAAATGACACTGATAACGAAGCTGTCGGGTCAATTTTGAAAGTAGCACTATTAAAGACTAAAACACGTGTTGAAGATTAATAAACTTAAACAGTAGTCACTTCAACACTGATTAAAAGATTTCTTTCCTTGCATGTACAGCAAAAATAATATCTAGATCAATCAATTTTAGAAAGCAAATTCCTTGAGATAAAACGAAATCTGATATTGGATAGAGTCTTGTGTCAGTTATTTAGGAGAGTAGTTAGAAATTTTTACATTAAAGTAGAACTTAGGGAAGTTAGTTATCTTTTAGAGATGTAATAGAAGATATCGACAAAGTATGAATTAAAAGTCTTTTCTTTCGTCAGTCTCTAGAATTTCGTAAAATGAAAGCAATGTTTACATCAGAGGAAGATGTAATGAGTGTCAGAATTGCAAGTTTTCTCCTTAGACCCGTTCACTTCACTATTATAGTTTATTGTTAAGGAGCATCATACATACGCAACGTAAAATTCTCCTCGGCTCAGTTACATCTTTTATCTACAGATGCGCTAAATTAGCCAAGCTGAATCTCCTTATGTCCTTGTGCTCTGAGTTCAAACCCTAATGATGTTGACTTTGCTTTTCCTTCTCACGAGATCGATAAAGTAATGTACCAGTTAAGTACAGCAGACGATGTAATCTACTGACTTTCCCCCAAATTGCTGGCCTTGTGTTTCAGTTAGAAAATAACGGCGGTCGTAGCTTGACAGAATCGTTAGAGCCTCGATCAAAATGCCTTGAAATATTTGTTCTGCCTCTTCCCGTTTTGCCTTCAAATCTCGATGAAATCAACTTTGCCTTTCATTGATTTGGTATCGATAATTAAGGTACTAGTCGAGCACGGGGATCGTTTAATCGACTAAGTCTCACTCCTAAATTTTCTAACCTTTTGATATCTTAGAAACGATTATCATTATGATTGTTATTAACATAAGAATTAAACTTTGTATGTTACTCGTATTCGACGTATTTTCGATCTCACATCCATGTTGCTGCTGTTATTTAGCACTTCAGCCGTAAATAACCAAAGCGTTCTAAAATGTATGTACGAGTCTATTATTTAATGTAGCCGTTCATTAAGACGACATGAAGTAATTTGAGGGAGATATGGTTACTACTTCTAGCTTGTCGGTCAACCATTTAGCGTCTCGCTCAATGGGATTCGTGTAAATCGTGGCGCTCCGTCGATTGCGACGACGAGGGTTCCAGTTGATCCGATCAACGAAACAGCCTTTTGAGGTCGATAAAATAAGTACCAGTTAAATACTGAGGTCGATGTAATCGACTTACTCCCTCCCTGAAATTACTGGCTTTGTGCCAAAATTTGAAATCGGTATTCCATAATCTCAGTTGGTCACACTCGGGAATCCACCAAAAAAAAAAAAGCGTAATGACAGTTGTCTTTGATAGGACCCTATGGAAAAGGTATCTGAGCACTCTACTCCCAGGACCACCTCCAAAATGGCGAACGGAAAATGAATGGATGGATGACTATATTGGTTAAAGTTCTAAGAAGTATAGTTACAATTATATTTTATGGGAATGGATTTTGTCATAGCTTTTCTAAAAATCCCGCGATTGGCAGTTATAAAGATGTACAAGGAATCTTCAGACAGTTTCAACAACGACTGTTCCAGTTGTTCGATCAACCTGGAGATTGAAGTTTGAAATATAACGTAAGTGGTTGAGGGTTCCGCATACACTTGTATCCTTAATGAAATACTCAGGAAGATTCAAAATAATTCAGTGTAACAAGGTTGCCCCTTTCAATTGCATGTATCATTCGTCCAACGAGTTTCTATGAATTTTCCGTCTAACCAATTACACTTAGGTCAGTGAAATTGGGTAGAAGGAATACATACAAAGCTTATGTTAAAACACGCTTCACTAAGCTGTCACGCAGTGGAATCAAACCGTACATCTCATGCTTGCGAGAGGAAATTTTTAAACACGCAGACATTTTCACTTCAGCTTCTAAATAAGTGAGTTATATTCTGTCTCCCTGTAATATGAAGGTTTGTCATGGACAACTACCTGAAGGCTCCCTATTTCCGTGTTAAAATCTCCTTGGCATAAACAACTTCAGAATCTACCTACCTAAATCTCTTCTCCCCTATCCGCCTGTCTGTCTGTCTGTCTGTCTGTCTGTCTGTCTGTCTGTCTGTCTGTCTGTCTGTGTCTGTCTGTCTGTCTGTCTGTCTGTCTGTCTGTCTGTATCTCTCTCTCTCTCTCTCTCTCTCTCTCTCTCTCTCTCAAACTGTCTGTATCATTCTGTTTTCATGTGTTGATTATTGTATTATTTTCTCTATAACTCCTCGTCTTTACACACGCATTGCAATTGCGCTCAGCATTCTATCACATTTTTAATGTTACGCCTATTAGAAATTGTCATCTGTAGTTACATTCCGGTGTAATAATTCTCCAATATTTGCTACCCATTATATCATACTTATTTGTCTTCTACCCAAGGTTTTCAGGATATATAAATATATATATGACATTAGATAGCGGGTGAAGGATATCATAAAATACGAATATCACATCAGGTAACGGGTGAAAAACATATTTCGGCATAAAACGACAATTTATTACAGTTGTTCTTTCCTCTTTAGGTTATAGGAGTTTATACAGAAGATTGTCGAATACGGGAACGAATTGCAGCTAGTAACATTGGATTCTAATATATTTCATATTAACAGTTGTTGTACAATTTCATGTTAGCAGACCTATTATCAAAGGTATTCCAGCTTTGGCCATCGCTTTTTTTATCTTGCAGATAGTAAATCTAAGACTACATTATCCGATTTGTCTTCCAATTTTTAAGATTCTAAGGTGTTGGAGATTTGATAGTTGATTGTAGCATATCAGACAACCACATAGAGCTTCCGTCAGTTCGTGAAATTGTGAGTGAATTGGCTTCTATTTTTATCACGTTGAGCGATAATGCAGAGTTTCCCTCGTTACATCATCAATACTTTTCTTACTCTAGCCAACTGTTTGTAACTAAGCACTTGTCTTCTTTTTTTAAGTATTCGCTTATTAATTTTAATCCTTGTAATAATCACGATTATGCCTAACTTAGCAGATGCCAAATCCTTATATTCGTGATCCTTTCTTCATTGGTAGGATCGAATCTTTGATATTCTCTGGTGAGCACTATCTTCTATTTCACATTTCTAATGTTGAGACATCTTAATAATTTCTTGTGCGTTGCTTTCAATTCAATAATGTTATTCCATAGCTTTGCGAAAGCCATGAATTCAAACATTTCCTGCTTGTTCAAACGAATTAAAACGCTGTTACCCAGAATCTATCATGTGGTTGTCGTCGTTATATTTGAAGACACATGGTTAAAATGGCTCCAGTCGTGACAATCTAGTCTTCTAGAACTATGTTAATCAATGTACCTCCTTCACATTTTCAAAACGGTTGTAAACGAATTTGACTTGATGACATACACACACACAGAGACATGCACGCATACACGCGTACACACACTCACACACACATATACATACGCACGCACGCACACACACACACACACACACGCACACACACACACACACACACACACACACACACACACACACACACACACACACACACAATATTACTTAAAGCATTAGCATTAGTAGTCTATATTATACCGCTCACCAAGCTTTCCCACTTTGTTCATTGCACCACCGTTGCTGATCAATGTTACCAGTGGAACGTCATAACTTGTATTTCATAAAAAGCTAATGAGGAGTATAAGGGATGGTGACCTGGAAACGATTCTAGTCTTAATGAAAGTAATCATCTTAAGGGGAACTTCCACATTCAAGATATGGACAATTTATAAATACTCTTGATTTGTGTTAGGGTAATATGGGTTGTGTAAGCGGTGCATAAGAATCACCCCATTTATTTTTTTCTATTTTGGAGAGTTTCCCTTGTTCATATTTTGTTCTTCTATATTGTCCTTCTATGTCGTTATTGTTTATATATTACTGTGTCGTTATTCTTATTTTTGATCAATGTAACCACTATTGTTTCATTGTTTCTCATTTATTGTTTTTGCCCTGTCCTCAACGTTATGGTCTCCTTTGATCTGTAAAACCAACCAATCAATCAATCATCATCATCGTCATCATCACCATCGTCGTCGTCATCGTCATAGCTATCGTCGTTGTCAGTGCCGTGGTGGCCATCGTTGTCATCATCAGCGTCGTGGTTGACGCCGCCGTCGTTGTAGCTGTTGTTTTGTTGTTACTTGCTTGGTAAAACGTGCTCACGCATCTCTCCTATTTGAATGCATGTATATTGTTTATCTTTCTAACAATTGAATGATTATTTCTGCGTTGTGAAATGTGTACTTAGGGCACAGAAAGCGGGTGAAAATTTTGCTTTTGTATTTTCTTTGTGATAAAAGACAGATTTTAACACATTTATTTAGTGACAAGAGATGGTGGCAATGCCTCTTCAAAGAAAAACTTGAATGGACACAACAACACATAAACAAAAAAAAAATACAAGAACATTTCTAAAAGTGCACCTACACTTTGCAAGAAAGTGACAGTTATATTTCTATAGACATTAACACTAGTGGTTAAGCGAATGGATGGTTTTGCGAGAACTATAAAAACTTTTATACTTTTATATATATTTTGCCGTGCTAGACTACTAGTAGCAGTTTTACTGACATTACTGCAGAATATTTTTAGTAATCAAAAGAAACCGATCGTAACTGAAAGCATGGCAGTAGTACGTAACAGAAGCAAGTACCTTCTTACTTGAAAAATTTATCTTAGAAGCAGGGACAAAAAGTGTGACATATATCTGTTCTGTGAAAAGCTGTTGAGCGTTCAGTTTGTTCTCAAGGAACAACACAAGCACCGGCCAATGTGTGAGACAGTGTGCCCGTCATCGATGGAGCAAGGCTAGCAGAAGTGCCTGCATATTCTTCAGAACCGTGAGACGACATGAAGCTCAGAGATAGTGGGACGCACGCCCCGTTTGTATGAAATTATATTTGCACAAGCAAAGTCAACCTCATCTGTGTTTGAATTCAACGTAAAGACAGACGGAATACCGCTAAGCATTTTGCCCGGAGTACTAACGATTATTATTATTATTATTATTATTATTATTATTATTATTATTATTATTATTATTATTATTATTAAGTTGTGGAAGCTTTACACTAGAAGATTTGTCAGAAATGGAGATTTGAAACTGGTGGTACATGGTATTACCACTGGCTGACGATATGTGCATCTCTGCTCATGAGCAGAAAAGAATTCTTTGGGGTTTGGATAATTCACCTCTGGAAACATTAAACAACCTTTATTCAGGGACCTTTTGAGCAGGGTAGGCTACTCGACCCAAAGAAAATTCTAACTGGGCCCCACCGGCGAGGTCATGCGCTGTTTATCTTGATATGAGATCACCATATCACGCACATACGGTTGTGATGCATGTGCCTGGTGCACCCTAATCAGACGGGTAGTCATGATGGGTATAATGGGTTTCGTATATTTTACCCCAGTGTCACTTTGATGGCATGCACTGCTCTCACTCAATAATAATAATAATAATAATAATAATAATAATAATAATAATAATAATAATAATTATTATTATTATAGCTGCTGTTCTTATTTATTTTTATTGAGCGGAGACAAAATATTTTTACAACAATTCATACGTCTGTCGAATTCTACTAGGTCAACTTTGTTTTACAACCTTTTGGAGTTGATTAACAAGAAAAATATCAGTCAATACAACTCTGGTAAGATATAATTAACCATATTCACCATTAGCACTACCAAATAATTAAGTAAATAAACGGATGAATAAAATAAAATACGCCAAGTCGCCTTCTGCCAATGATAGAAATGCTACTATTACTGATCAGGATCATGGTGATGATGATGACGACAACAACGATGATGATGATGATGATGATGATGATGATGATGATGATGACTAGGAGGAAGGGGAGGAGGACCGTTACCGCTATTGCTGTTGATAATGACGTGACGACGACAATGATGATGGTTGCTGCTTCTGCTGATGATGACGTTGATGATGATGAGGACAGCGACGACGACGATAATGACGATCATGCTGCTGTTGCTGCTGCTATAGCCATCATCGTCATCATCATCATCATCATCATCATCATCATCATCATCATCATCATCACCATAAACATAATCATCATCATCATCATCATCATCATCATCATCATCATCATCATCATCATCACCATAAACATAATCATTCTATGCTGTTTCAAAATCCCTGTGTTACCAAAATATATCAAATATTTATATGACTTTGTTATCTGTCTTCTTCATCACATTCTTCTTTCCGAGTCTTTTTTTCTTCTTCTTTTCATGACACATTTACCTTATCTATATTCAGTTTGGACAATGCTGACCTCACAATTATTAGTCAAAATGTTCTTTTATTAGTTAAAATAATTTTTATTTTTATCAGATGAAATCATCATTCTGCTACATTTCCTTCTTATAGGAGCCAGAAGGCATATTTTTGCATCAGATGATATTAGTCTCTAATATATATATATATATATATATATATATATATATATATATATATATATATATGTGTGTGTGTGTGTGTGTGTGTGTGTGTGTGTGTGTGTGTGTGTGTGTGTGTGTGTGCATAAGGAAAATATGACAAAGTAGAAAATGCTAAAATAATTTTATCACGAAGTACATTTTAGTACCGTTTTGCATCTTTTAGACTTTTTCAACTAAGAGTAGAATAAGAAAAACAAATTGGAGAAAAAAAAAAAGAGAGAAATGTTTTGTAGATATTTCTATAGTCTTCAGCTAGTCTGTTTCTTGCTCTATTCCTTTGTGAATATATATATATATATATATGTATATATATATATATATATATATATATATATATATATATATATATATATATATATATATATATATATATATATATATATATATATATATATATATATATATATATATATATATATATATATATGTATATATTTGTATGTGGGTGTGTGTGTAGATAAGTTTGTTTCTGTGTGGTAGGAAGTTTTGATTGTCAACTAACACGGGTTTCACTCTGTCGCAATGGGGCAGGTGTCTTCTACTATAGTCTGGGGCCTTAAATAGATTTGGTACACGGAAACTGAAAGAAGTCTGTTGTGTGTGCGTGTGCGTATATATATATATATATATATATATATATATATATATATATATATATATATATATATATATATATGTTAAAATAAAATGAGACAACAAAGCCAAGGCTGTGTGGAATTTTTAGGACATTTACAAAGAGGAAGTTAGTTTTACAGCTGTTTCTGGGATATTAGGGATATCCCTTCATCATGAGAGAGTTAAATAGAGGGTAATAATAAAGTTCAATATAAGGAGTTATTTGGGAAAAGGATGGATATACGAAGTGCTAGATGACGTACCTGGTAATTCCCTGGAAAGCGGGGCTTATCCCTTGGTTCC